>NW_026414871.1:0-314 GCF_001194135.2 Octopus bimaculoides | reverse complement strand
CAGAGTTCCAACTGCATCATTCTTTCTGAATATTCATAAGAATTTGAAATGTAAATAAAATTGGTTTACTCTGAAATTCTTCTTCTATTTTTTATTTGGAGCCTCTAACCAAGTCTTGTGATTCAACTTTAAATTATGTACAAACGTCACTACCTTGATGAATGTATGTTGAAAGTTGCATATTTTCTCATCTGATTTTCACCATTTATATAATTTATTGACACAATTTTATGTTAAATATTGTTTGGTTTCAATTTTGAATCAACATTATTTCACACTTCTGCACAAACATTCTCCATAATTTGTATTTGTGT
>NW_026414870.1:0-414 GCF_001194135.2 Octopus bimaculoides | reverse complement strand
ACTGGGTTTGGTTAGTGCCTTGTGAGTGAAATTTGGCAGATGTGTGTGTACATGCTTGTGTATGTGAGAGTGTGTTTGTGTCTCTGTGATGAGTAGTGTGTGTATGTACATGTGTGTGTGTGTTTGTCATTGTGTGTCATTGCATTGACCCCCTCTCATCTATATTGCATCACTACTACTTGGGGAGTGGTGATATACAAGGTGTGATTATAGCTGTTGTTGTTGTTGGCACTATTATATCAAGCAAGGTTACTGGAAAATGTTCTACTGGTGTTTACAATTCAACAGAACTTCTATTTGTCTAAGGAGGAGAAGACAATGCAACCTGGAAATCCTGTTTCAAGTTTTTGTTTGCATCAATTACTATACACAGTAGTAGTAGTAGTAGTAGTAGTAGTAGTAGTAGTAGTAGTA
>NW_026414869.1:0-334 GCF_001194135.2 Octopus bimaculoides | reverse complement strand
CCATGTGGTTGGTAAGCAAGCTACTTACCACACAGTCACTCCTAAGCCTAGTTGTTATACTGTAACAACTGTTGCTCATGTTTAGCCCTAGGTCATCCCTGACTGTGTAAACCTATGATGAAAGGCATTCAGGCAGTGACCATTCTATCTTAAAAGCAGAGTGTACCTTGTGTTTTGAGACAAATCACAGTAGGCTGTGATTTCAGGGAGACTTGACTACTATTTATTATAGATCAAGTAACTATACTGCAGCTACTTATTTAGCTTGTATTACTATCACTATTGTGGAGGCGCAATGGCCCAGTGGTTAGGGCAGCGGACTTGCTGTCATAGG
>NW_026414868.1:0-297 GCF_001194135.2 Octopus bimaculoides | reverse complement strand
GTTGTTTCTTGTATTTTATAATGTCATTCTATTATGTATACAGATATATTTTTTTCTTCTTTAATTCAAGAAATAAATTGGCGCCAGACGCTCAAGAAATTTACAGAGAAGGTTTATCTCGCGATTAGGACTGGCTTTATCACTTACTAAATACGAAACGAAACGATAATAATGATGGAAATAACAACAACGACGACAATGACAACAACAACAATAGTAATAATAATAATATGATTATATTGCAATGAAAATAATAATGATAATAATAATAATAATGATAATAATAATAATAATAAT
>NW_026414867.1:0-284 GCF_001194135.2 Octopus bimaculoides | reverse complement strand
ATGTCTGTATTAAATTGTGTCGGAATGTGTATTCATGATTATGTATATGCTGATATGCAATATATGTTTGTGTCGTATGTGTGAGTATGAAGTATGGCTGGCTAGATGTATATTCGTACGCAAGCGTACAGTATATGAATGCATATATATATGTTTGTATATATGGATGTGTGTATATTTGTATATATGTGTGTGCTATATCGGTAGTCGTGTATTTATGAATGTACGTACGAGTCTCAGTACGTATGCATGCAAGTAGATAAGTTTAGCAATGAATATATATA
>NW_026414866.1:0-256 GCF_001194135.2 Octopus bimaculoides | reverse complement strand
AATTTTTATAACGTATTTTTATAATTTTACTTTCATTTCTGTTGGATCCCGCTTATCTGTCAACGACAGCTTTTCTTTCAATTTCGCTGCAATCATCATCTCTACCTCCACTCCCAGGATGGAGCAAAGGTTAAAGAATTGTTAAAGAATGCATTCAGTCAGCAGTGCAGGAGATAATTCCTAAAATGCTTCAGAGTGTGGTTCGTAATGCTAAGGATAGATTTGAAATTTGCAAGGATACAGACGGAGCACATGT
>NW_026414865.1:0-668 GCF_001194135.2 Octopus bimaculoides | reverse complement strand
CCATTACGTAATTCTCGAGCAAAATCAGCTTCATTCAATGAGGGACGAGACAGAACCTTTGAACTGGAGATACAATTTATTCATCGGACTTCCACACAGTCTCCGTCAATTCAGTTTTAATCACAAGGCTTCTGCCAAACCGAAGGTGAGGTAAAAGACACTTGCCAAAGTTACCACGCCGTGGAATTGAACCTGTAATTTTGTGATTGCGACATGGACTTCTTAACTATTCAGCCGTGTTGCGTGTATAGCGTCTGGTATGCAGAGGCCTATTCAGGCAGATGCCTCAACGTTTTACAAGTCAAAATATTTAGGTTCTCAGAAGCAATGGCATATGTTCACGTGCATTCATGCATATATACAATAGACGCATTCATATATTATAGGCATATATTCATATGTTCATAGGCATAAAATAGACTCACACACGAACGCACACAGCGCACAGGCACACACGTACACATGTTTTGCCTAAACTAACAAATCAACTATGGTGCTGCTAAGCAGTTGCTTGACCTGTTAGAAATAGAAACGAAATCTCTTCAAATCAAATCCTGCCATTTTAAAAGAAATACCACAAGAGGAAAACGAAGCTCCGAAGAAGTCCCTAAGAAATATACAAATGGGATCTATTTTAAAACGGGGGCCACATTTTTCATTAATGTTTT
>NW_026414864.1:0-321 GCF_001194135.2 Octopus bimaculoides | reverse complement strand
ATATATATATATGTATATATATGCACATACATATATATGTATATATATATGATTGACAATGCATTGTAATTTATGAGTATGTAGATTACCACACACACGCACACAGACATGCATGCACACTAGGCTATACGCACTCATACACACACTACCACGCACATATATCCCTACATTTATGTATATACATGCATATACATACACACACATATACAGTCATGTATATAGACACATATATACGAACATGGAAGTATCTAAGCTTGTTTAAACATGCTCACACAGTAATATTCAATATATACACATAAATACAAACTCGCATATAAACAT
>NW_026414863.1:0-617 GCF_001194135.2 Octopus bimaculoides | reverse complement strand
CTGACCTTAGGAGGCTATGGATCGGGAAGGAGCTTCGATTGTTTTCATATGAGAAATATACTGAATAAAATCATAATTAACTCATCCTCTTGTAATTTCTTTTACTTAATCCCAGGAAAGGGAAATTACAAGAGGATGAGTTAATTATCATTTTATTCAGCGCATTCCTCTCTCTCAGATTCACACACTTATTGCAGCGGTCCTTCAGTTTTTCCAAGCCCTGTACGAGAACTCAGAAGGTTGGGTCTCCAACCAAGCCTTTCGCGACACCCTTAAAGCCAAAAACCTTTCAGCACACCCTCGTATATATACATCCACGTTGCTTAAAGTCGAACGAAAGAGAAAGAAGTACTCAATACATTCGAATTTCACGCCATTGTGCTTCTTAAGTGAAATCTGTAACTTTTAGTCCACAACCGGCCTTTTGCAATAGCCTTAAAGCCATGAACTTTTCAGCACCCCATCATATGTGTGTGTGTGTGTGTGTGTGTGTTTTATGCGTGTATTATATATACTATACGTCTATATAAACACGCACTCACATATTTATGCACTCAAATATTTGTAAGAATGCATAAATACGCGCCAACACACACACACACACGCACATACACATA
>NW_026414862.1:0-300 GCF_001194135.2 Octopus bimaculoides | reverse complement strand
AGGGTTTTATTTAAAGTGACCTAAAAGTAGGGAAGTATTTGTAAGGTCAAATCAAAAATCTTCACAGCCTTGGTTTTTTATCTCGTTCTGAGTGTGTTAAATTATAAGGCACAGAAAAAAAATGACTCTACCCAGACACAATAGTATATATATATATATATCAAATAAAATGAGACAACAAAGCCAAGGGTGTGTGGAATTTTCAGGACATTTATAAAGAGAAAGTTAGTCTTATAGCTGTTTGTGGGACATTAGGAATATCCCTTCATCAAAGACGATGTGAGATGGTTAGAGGGAAAT
>NW_026414861.1:226-411 GCF_001194135.2 Octopus bimaculoides | reverse complement strand
GCATGTATGTATATGTATACGTGTGTGTGTGGATTCATGTATATGAGTATGTATGTGTGTATATATGAGTGCACATATATATGTATGTTATGTTTGTGTGTGTGTGTGCATGTGCATGTATATATGTGTGCATGTATGTATATGCACATGTATGTGTGTGCATGTATATATATGAGTGTACATGT
>NW_026414861.1:0-137 GCF_001194135.2 Octopus bimaculoides | reverse complement strand
GTGTGTGTATCTATGTATATGTGTTTTTGTGTCTGTATTTGTCCCACCCATCACCAGTTGACAATTGGGCCTGGTGTGTTTACCTCCCCGTAACATAGCAGTTCAGCAAAAGAGACTGATAGAATAAGTACTAGGCT
>NW_026414860.1:0-215 GCF_001194135.2 Octopus bimaculoides | reverse complement strand
ATACATACATACATACATACATACATACATACATACATAATACATACACAGATACATACATAATGGGTATGTATATATGTATATGTACACACACACATATATATACATGTATTTATATATCTGCATAAATTTATATATGTCTTCGTATGTGTATATATGCATATATGTATATGTATATATCAATGTTTATATATATATATATGTGTGTGTGTGTG
>NW_026414859.1:0-554 GCF_001194135.2 Octopus bimaculoides | reverse complement strand
TGAACCCGGAACCATGTGGTTGGTAAGGAAGCTACTTACCACACTGCCACTCCTGCGCCTATGCCGGAAAAGTATCCCTAAAAATTTTATTTTACAAATAATATATGCTGCAAAGCGTATATTATTTGTGAAATGTTATTTTATAAATAATATACACTACAAAGCGTATATTAATTGGTAGAGCACTAAACTGTAGTTACGCCATAAGCTGGGGTCTCTTGCCTCTATTAAATCCAACCTGTTACACTCACACTCATCTTCTTATTCCCACTTCCACTTTCATACCTACACTCACAAAGTGTCGCTTCAAACAAATCTCGTCTTCTCACGCGTGATTCTCACTTGTTGTTTTCACTCAATCAAAACATGGCCGTCTACATCTTCTCCGAACGGACCCTAATATAAATATACAACGAATATATACATGTATACACGCCTTTATCTACGTATATGTGTGTATATATATTTATGGATATATGTGTATGTTTTAGAAACAAAATGTCAACAGGTGATCTGAATTTTTCTTCATATTTTCTCCATTTGTTTAAACACGT
>NW_026414858.1:0-298 GCF_001194135.2 Octopus bimaculoides | reverse complement strand
TCGTTTCGTTCGGTCGGACGTACGTGCATGCGAAAGAACGGACGCAAGGAGGTTCGTTTCCTTTGGACGGACGTACGTGCATGCGAAATAACGGACGCAAGGACGTTCGTTTCGTTCGATCGGACGTACGTCGATGCGGAAGAACGGACGCAAGGACGTTCGTTTCGTTTGGACGGACGTACGTGCATGCGAAAGAACGGACGCAATGACGTTCGTTTCGTTCGAACGGAAGTACGTGGATGCGAAACAACGGACGCAAGGACGTTCGTTTCGTTCGAATGGACGTACGTGGATGCGA
>NW_026414857.1:0-1525 GCF_001194135.2 Octopus bimaculoides | reverse complement strand
CATACACACACATACATACATGCACACATACATACATACATACATACATAGAGATATATGTATATATATTTATGCACATATATATAATTGTGTGCTTAAATATATGTATATATATATATATATATATATATATATATATATTATTGATGTTATTAGTCTTGTTTCCTCATATATATCTTCGTATTCTGCACCCAACCTGTGTTTTGTAACCAAAATGGTAAACGTTCTCTTTCTAAAACATCTATGAATCTTCGCTCGATAATTTTGGTTCACGCTGTTACTCTTATATATCTTCAATGGTATCGTTTGAGGGTGTTTTGTTCTTTTTCCCATCCTCCTTTGTTATTTCGTCTTTTTAAATATATATACACATATAGATTGTATTTTCTTTTTCTATTTTTCTTTTTTTTTCCAAAAACATTTATATTATTACTTATTTATTTATTTGTTATTATTATTACCATTATTTTTTTTTTTTTCCCCCACAAAAGTCACATCTTTCTACATGCTCATTAAATTTATGGGTATGCAAGGTGAGACGTAATCCGAATACTGAAGATAAGACTCTCGTAATTGGTCGTTCTATTCAATAAAGAGGAAGCTCATCGAACCGGCTTGAATGGCGGCACTCGACGTGGTTTCAGTACAAAATTCTATGACTTTTGGCCACGTTACCATCTCGTTCGCACTCACCCATCTCTCTCCCTCCCCCTCTCCCTATCTTTCCCACCCCGTCTCTCTCTATCTCTCTCTCTCTCTCTCTCTCTCTCTCTATCTCTCTCTCCCTCTCTCTCTCTCTCTGCCTCTCCTTTTACTTCCTCTTCTCTCCCCCCTCTCTCACAAATACACACGTACCTTTCTGCTGTCAACGTGCATGTGATTTGTACGCATACACGTGTCCATGTTTCCATTTTCTATATGAGCATGTGTTTCTATGTGTGTGTGATTACGTGTGTGTGTATTTTTGTAACTTAGTGAGTAATGTGTGTGTGTGTGTGTGTGTGTGTGTGTGTGTGAGTGTGTGTGTGTGGGTTTATCTGCGTGTGTTTAGGTGTGTTTCTACGTGCAATGTGCATAATGTGTGTAATCTATACTTCCATTATCGAAATGACAAAATCTTTCACGGGGCTCACTATTCTAAGAAAACATCTTGCTGGCTGACATCTTCTACATGTCCTGCTAAGATTTTCTTGCTTCCAACGAAGTACGGATGTGTAATTATTGCAAATCCTGACCTGACGGTAATTCCGTTTCCCCTTGTCTTGGAGAAGTAGCTTTTATTTTTCTTCATTTCCATATTCCCTGTATTTTCTTTGTCGTTCTTGTTTATGTACACCCCACTTACTATTTCTATATTATTATACTATATCCATATGTAAGTATCAATACATTTATGTAAGAGTGTGTGTGTATGTGAGATTATCCTTTGTTCGTTTGTATATGTAGATATGTGTATGTATATATTTATGCATATCTATATATATATATCTATATATATATATATGTGTGTATATATATATATGTA
>NW_026414856.1:0-251 GCF_001194135.2 Octopus bimaculoides | reverse complement strand
TATTATTATTCAGTAGTCTTATTTTTACCACGTGCTTTCACTGCACTACCAAGCGCAGCTCAGTGTGCCTTTGGTATGCGGTATGGTTTATTGTGGTTCTCTTTCTTTCGCTGTGTTGTATGTGCTTCACGTAGGATGTGTGCAAAGCCAAGTAGTGCTATTTTCTGCATGTTATATACACTTGTAATTCCTGGTATTTTGGTTATGTATTTGTGTGAATGTTGTTTTCTTTTATCATAGCTAATGCGCCT
>NW_026414855.1:0-228 GCF_001194135.2 Octopus bimaculoides | reverse complement strand
TGCACATATATATGCATGCATCTACATACATGTGTATCGTATTATACACTGCATATGGAATATTGCGTCTTGCACATTTATTGAAGTCATTAGTGATTTGAGTTATATCCCTTCCTTTTCTGCATTTAATAGCTGTGGTATAACCAGGCGTTAGCTATAGTACGGGGATAGAAACGCCACAATTATTTGTCAAAATATGTTTGTTTGTTCTCTATAACGATTCTGTTT
>NW_026414854.1:0-449 GCF_001194135.2 Octopus bimaculoides | reverse complement strand
GGTGGTGGTGGTGGTGGCGGTGGTAGTGATAGTAATGATGATGATGTATATACATACATACATACTTACATACATACATACATACATACAACACCTGCCGAACAGAAAAGAAAGAAATGAATTCATTCCGTACAGTTACTCAAAAGTCTGAGAGCAAGTTGCACTTCCTGTGCAGGTACTCTGAGAATACAACTGTCTCACGTGACCCAAAGGTAGCTGGACCAGCCTACCTGAGCAGAAACTTGCAGGGGAAGCAGGCATCAAACCAACAAAAAAGCAATGCACGTTTACACATTTCATAAGCTCGAAGCAACAACAGCTTTGACAAAAAGAGTAGCCTCTCCTGGACCTGCGATAGATACATTATATCCTACCTGGAAGGATAAGCTTTCGCTATCCAGGAACAGGAGATAGCTACTAAATACCTGATAATGTTGTTGGCACTCCGT
>NW_026414853.1:0-936 GCF_001194135.2 Octopus bimaculoides | reverse complement strand
ACATCTTGATAAAATCATTTAAATGCGAATAGTTTATTTTTTGAGGTCTTTTGTAACACTTCTACAAATGGCTTTCATTTTCATTCCTTCTTTTCTTTTTCTCTTCTTTTGCCTTTTCTCTTTCAATTTAACAGACTACGGCTACAACTATTTCTCCTTCATTTCATCTCTTTATTCCTTCATTCTTCGTTTTTCATTCTTCTGTCGCCATTTCTAGCAACGATTGTTTTTTTTGTGTGAATGCATTCGAAAGCCCGACATTGTTACCAGAAACGGACAGGGCTGGAGTGGAGTGCAGTTAAGAACGAATGTGTAGTAGATAGTGAGGTAGTGTGTGAGATGTGTGGGGTGGAAACTGGCGCTGACAATCGTGTTGGTGATGACGGTGGTGTTGGTGTTGGTGTTGGCGTTAGTGTTTGCTTAGATGAGAATCTCGAAAGATGTTCTTATATTCTTCATGGTAAACTTGTATTATGCTGTAATATGTGAAAAATTGATCGGAAATAGTAGAAAACGAAAGGGTATTGTGGGCTCGGTAGATCGTATCCCACAAAATGTTTGAGCTGCTCGATAAACATACCCAAGACCCCTAATTCTTTCACGGTTCAGTATACAATAAACAGGTGTAGATTATTAATTTAAGTTTCGAGTACGAGACTGGCGTGTTGTCTACTGTTCTGCTTCTGATGCAGAAGAAGCCACTACGCTGTCGTTCAACCTACTTATAATTCTAAGCAACAAATCGTCTTCAAGTTACCCAATGCTGTCGAAAGAATGACGCTTCATAGTTAGTGTAGTCACAGATACATTAAAAGACTGGATGGTCACTATTGAAACGCATTTAATGGTTGGTATCCTCATTCCGGGTTTCGTGTATACGCTACTTAATTACTTAAGCCCTTTACTCCCTGTTGACTATAGACCATCGATGGCTTT
>NW_026414852.1:0-532 GCF_001194135.2 Octopus bimaculoides | reverse complement strand
ACTGAAACAAGTAAAAGAATAAAAGAGTAAAAGAGGTTTTTGGAAGGTTACAGACAAAATTTTAAACCTATAGCTATTAACACTCTCAGCATTAGAGCATGATTTTTTTACAAACAGCGTGCAGATGCAAATGCTACCAGTTGAAAGCTCCGCATACCAGATCTTGCAAGTTTATGGGGTCGGCCATTTTGGGGACTTCTTCTCGACGGCATCGTTGCGCACCGTCCCCCATCATTCACTGAAATAAGGCCTCGCTTTTTCTTCTCCGGTTATTTTCGCTTGTTGATGCTCACCAAAACCTGGATTTTAGTCCTGTGGAATTTTTTTTCAAAAAGAATCAAGCAATAATATGTGATGTAATGGCACTGTCGTCTCAGTATTTCCTTCTGGTGTCAGAGCATGAACCTTCTTTTTTGGTTGGTTCTCGCTAGGTGTTAATAACCACAGTGAGAACTCTACTCTCGATAAATAAGATTTGAGAAAGATACGAGATAGCATGTTATGAGAAATTATTTCGAGGTCTAAAGGGACA
>NW_026414851.1:308-600 GCF_001194135.2 Octopus bimaculoides | reverse complement strand
TCTATTCTGTAATTGTTGTACTTGGTCATTAATGTTTGTTCTTGGGTAGCAAACATTAGAGCCTCCGTTTCCAGTTCTAAATGAATTTTAGTCATCGATAGCCATCTGTTTTTTCTCTGTCTGTCTTATCTTCAATATCCCTATGAAATTGTTCATGCATTCTTTTCTTTATCTACCTATTTTCATTTTCATTGATTCTCAAATGCTTGTATAATGCTTTATCTTCTCAATCTTCCATCCTACACAAGCCTGATCTTCTTACTTCTAATAATAGCGGTTCTGTAGCATTTTT
>NW_026414851.1:0-298 GCF_001194135.2 Octopus bimaculoides | reverse complement strand
TTTTTACATGCCATACTATGTTGTCTTCTTCTGCTCTAATGCTGAGTTCGCATCCAATACGTCCCCTTCCCTCTCTTTTCTTGGTAAACACAGTCTGTCTGTGTCACTTTTTGAGCAGAGTATTCCATATCTAGTCAGAAACTTCCTTGTCTTTCTGTCTAAGCTGTTTAGCTCGTCTACTGTCCACGCGATTACTCCTGTTTCATTTCTAAGGAGTTTAACAGCCCAGGTGTTGATATCTTCAATCGTATTCCGTCCGTTTAATTTCGACTTAAGGGTCAGTCTCAGTCTGCGCAAG
>NW_026414850.1:0-207 GCF_001194135.2 Octopus bimaculoides | reverse complement strand
GTACCACTTAACCACTTGTTTGTTATCATTTAATAAGTAGATATAATGGAATGTCTACTGGCTGATGTTTGTCAATTTTATATCCTCTCCATTTTCTTATTTGCCTCATAAATCCTAGGAAAATTTCCAATTTACCCCCACCCATACCTAGTATTCGATTGCGATATTGCCAAGCAATAGTAAGCACTTGGTTAAAAATACGTAGCT
>NW_026414849.1:0-300 GCF_001194135.2 Octopus bimaculoides | reverse complement strand
AGAAAGGTGTAAGGTATTGGTGACAGAGTACCAACATATAAAGTTTGACGTTTTTTTTTTGTTTTATTTTTGCAGGTTGGTAGTGGTAGTAATATACGAGAAAATTCATGAACATTTTAGTCAGATGCTGTTGATATAACACAAGAAAGAAGAAAGACTGTTTTAGTAGAAAGTGGGTTATACATCTTTAGATTGTATACCTGACTTTCTACTATAAAATAAGAATACAACGGAACGCTGAACTCCAGACTAAACAACATTTATTTAGGTGATAAAACATACATATCTTTAGTTATACAT
>NW_026414848.1:0-994 GCF_001194135.2 Octopus bimaculoides | reverse complement strand
ACGTATGTGTAATTCTCAAAATGTATTTCCATGTTTCATTTTATGTATAAAATGAAGAGTTATTTATATCAAATAATATATTGCTCTTTATTTTTGTCACCGTATAGATGATGGTAACCAGAACGAAGAGGACCCCCCTCGTGTTCCAATTATTGTCACCGACATTTACATGCAAGGCAGTTCCAGGATGCATCAGGTCGCACAGATCATCGTTTATTCCGTAAATGGTCATGTGGCCATGTCTGTAAACCTGGGGCTACATTAGGTAAGTCATGATTGCATGTTTTGCAGTGTTAAGATACCAGTATTTGATATTATGCGATCTATACATCGATTGGTTAAATATGCTTACAGGTTTGATATAATTTTGTATCTTCTCTGTTTACAGATATGCCAAACACTTTCACCGATGTGATATTTGAATAGAGATGCTGCCATAACTATACAACACAAAGGACTTGTCCTACGTGCTAATGAACCTGAAAATTCAGCTGCATAGATGAACAGCTAAACAAAAGAACACTATCAGAGTTATCCGGCCCAGGCTGCCAAATATGCCAAATTCTCCGGCCCAGCCTGTCCCTTCTTGTTAAAGTTAAAAGAATTTTCACAAATAATAAAAAGGGGGAATGCAACTCTCATGGAGAGATGACCGAATGATTGAAAAGTTCTGTACATATTTTTAATAAAAGATTAAACATCATTTCCTTTTTTATATTCATTAATATTGGTTTCAAATGTTAGCAACAGGCCAGTAGTTTCTGTTGACAAATTAATTCGATTACGTCGACCCAGTGCTCAACCGGTAATTATTTTATCGACCCTGATAGGTTGAAAAGCAGAGAGAACCTTCAAAACCTAAACTCGGAATGTAAAGAAGGACAAAATGCCGCTGAGCATTTTGGCCGGGGTGCAAATGTTAGTAGCAGGAAAAGGGATTTCTGTCAGTTTCCACAGTTTCTGCATTATTTTTCGTTTCGTCAAGTTGCTTGGG
>NW_026414847.1:0-211 GCF_001194135.2 Octopus bimaculoides | reverse complement strand
TGAGTGAGTGTGTATGTGTGTTTGTCCCCTACTAGAGCTGGACTGGTGTGTTTCCATCCTCGTTTTCTTAGTGGTTCGGCATCAAAGTCCAAAGGAGTAAGTATCAGGCTTTCCAAAAAACCATTAAGTACTGCGGTCGATTCATTCGACAAAATATTCTTCAAGACGGTGCCCCAGCATGGCTGCAGTCTGACGGGTGAAACAAGTAAAA
>NW_026414846.1:0-296 GCF_001194135.2 Octopus bimaculoides | reverse complement strand
TATCACCCTATCTATATAAATAATAATTTAAATAGTTATGTTCCCCAGCCGGCAACATATGCTGCAGTCAATTATTCTCTGCAGAATTTTTTCCGGAATTTTGCGTGCCGGAGCTGAGGCATTTTGAAAAATAGCCTCAATGTAATCGGTAGAACTATATGCAAGTCTTGTTTCATGAAGACAATTCGTGTATAGCTCTGAAAATTATATTGATTCTAGAACGTCTATGCAAATGAGAACACGGAAGTTATTACGTAAGTATAACGTTAATGTTCGAAACTGCAGTCCATAGATAA
>NW_026414845.1:0-208 GCF_001194135.2 Octopus bimaculoides | reverse complement strand
ACAGTTGGCAATGTGGTATGGAGTTAGAAAGAAGAAGATGGAGGTGAGTGTAACATTAGCTTGTACTGGAGTTACAATGGTTGGCCTAAGGGCAAAGATGAGTCAGTTTTGAGAGGATAGATAAAATAAACAGAGGAACAAAGAAAGATGGAGGCAAATAAATAAATATAGATAGATAGACATAGATAGATAGATAGATAGATAGATA
>NW_026414844.1:0-570 GCF_001194135.2 Octopus bimaculoides | reverse complement strand
GAGAGAGAGAGAGAGAGAGAGAGAGAGAGAGAGAGAGAGAGCGGCAGAGACAAATAGATTTCAACGTATAATTAAGAGCTCTTATTTGTATACAATTTAATAGAGATATAAATACAACAGGTTGAGTTCGTCCATTCGTTTCATAAACCTTAATGTCTTAAAAATTTCAAAAATCTGGTTCTTAACCTAGGAGGGCACTTGATATGCACTTGGGAATAAAATGTAAAACAGAAACTAGAGAATAGTTAATTATTTCTATCCATCTACTCGATTCACTACATCGCACCGACGAGTTTCTTGCCTGCGTGAATTCGTTTAGGCGCCAAAGATATCCATGCATACATACATACATGCGTAAAGGCATACATACAAACATACAAACATGCACACACACATGCATACATACACTTATGATACTGTTTGTGTGCTTCTGGGTGCCCGTATACGTTTGATATAAATTCAGATAGCTAAATGTAAGATACAAATTTTCCAAGCAGTCTGTCTATCACACCATCATTCAAACCATCCATCCATCCATCCATCCATCCATCCATCCATCCATCCATCCAT
>NW_026414843.1:6324-6759 GCF_001194135.2 Octopus bimaculoides | reverse complement strand
GTACATACAAACATACATAGTTACGTACGTGCGTACGTACATACATACATACGTAGTTACGAACGTACATACATACATATGTAGTTACGTACGTACGTACGTACATAAATTCATACGCAGTTACGTTCGTACGTACATACATACAAACATAGTTACGTACATACATACGTAGTTACGTACGTAGGTACATACATCCATACGTAGATACATACGTAGTTACGTACGTACGTATGTACATACATACATACGTAGTTACGTACATACGTGCGTACATACATAATACGTAGTTACGTACGTACGTAAATACATACACACGTATTTACGTTTGTACGTACGTACATATATACATACGTAGTTACGTACGTACATACGTACATACATACACACGTAGTTACGTACGTACATATATACATACATAAGTAGTTACGTACGTAA
>NW_026414843.1:6042-6314 GCF_001194135.2 Octopus bimaculoides | reverse complement strand
CGTAGTTACGTACGTACATATATACATACATAAGTAGTTACGTACGTAAGTACGTACATACATACATACGTAGTTACGTACGTATGTACATACATATGTAGTTATGTACGTACTTACGTAAATACATACATACGCAGTTACGTACTGACGTGCGTACATACGTACTTACGTACTACGTACATGCATGCATACGTAGTTACGTACCAACGTACGTACATACACACATATGTAGTTAGGTACGTACGTACATACATGCATACGTAGTTACGTAC
>NW_026414843.1:5905-6032 GCF_001194135.2 Octopus bimaculoides | reverse complement strand
CATATGTAGTTAGGTACGTACGTACATACATGCATACGTAGTTACGTACTACGTACATACATACATACGTAGTTACGTACGTACGTACATATATGAATACGTCGTTACGTATGTACGTACGTAGTAC
>NW_026414843.1:5043-5844 GCF_001194135.2 Octopus bimaculoides | reverse complement strand
GTATGTACGTACGTAGTACATACATGCATACGTAGTTACGTACGTACATACATGCATACGTATTTACGTACATATGTACGTAAATTCCTACGTAACTACGTACACTTGTAAGTACGTATGTACGTACGTAACTACGTATGCATATATGAACGTACGTGCGTAACTCCGTATGCATGTATGTACGTACATATCTTCGTATATGCATACGTAGTTACGTTCTTACTTACGTACATACATGCATACGTAGTTACGACCGTAAGTACGTACATACAAGAATACGTAGTTACGTCTGTACGTACATATATATATATGCATACGTAGTTACATACGTACGGACATACATGCATACGTAGTTACGTACTTACATACATGAACACGTAGTTACGTACGTAAGTACTTATATACATGCATACGTAGTTATCTACGTACATACGTACATATACGCTAACATAGATACGTATGTACGTACATACATACGTAGTTACGTACGTACGTACATTCATATACACGTAGTTACGTTCGTACGTATGTACATACATAAATATGTAGTTACGTACGTAGGAACGTACATACATACGTACGTACGTACATACATAAGTAATTACGTACGTACGTACATACAGACATACGTAGTTACGTACGTACGTCAGTACATACAAACATAAGTAGTTACGTACGTACATACATACATTGTTACGTACGTACATGCATACATACGTATTTACGTATGTACGGACGTACATACATGCACACGTAGTTACGTACGTACATGCATGATTAAGTAGTTACGTACGTACGTAC
>NW_026414843.1:4030-5033 GCF_001194135.2 Octopus bimaculoides | reverse complement strand
CGTAGTTACGTACGTACATGCATGATTAAGTAGTTACGTACGTACGTACGTAAATACATGCATACGTACGTACGTACGTGCATACATATATACGTAGCTACGTACTTAGGTACATACATACTTAGTTACGTACGTACGTACATACATACATACATACGTAGTTACGAACGTACATATGTTGATACGAACATACGTGCGTACATACATATATATATAGTTACGTACGTACGTACGTAGATACATACATAGGTATTTACCTACGTACGTACATACATACGAATTTACGTACGGTACGTACATACATGCATACGTAGTTACGTACGTACGTAGATATATACATACGTACTTACGTACGTGCATGCATACTTACGTACATACAAGTATACGTAGTCACGTAGGTACGTACATGAATACGTAGTTACGTACGTACGTACATACGTGTATACGTAGTTACGTACGTACATACGCACATACATGCATAAGTAGTTATGTACGTACGTACATACATGCATACGTAATTACGTACCAATCTCACATATATGCATACGTAGTTACGTACTTCGGTACGTACATACATGAATATGTATTTAAGTACGTACATACATGCATGAGTAGTTATGTACGTACGTACGTGCATTCATGCATACGTAGTTACGTACTTACGTACGTATATAAATGCATACGTGGATACGTACTTACGTAAGTACATACATGCATATGTAGTTATGTAGGTACGTACGTACATACTTGAAAACGTAGTTACGTACGGACGTACGAACATACATGCATACGTAGTTACGTATTTACGTACGTACATACATTCATACGTAGTTACGTATGTACGTACGTGTATATATACATATGTAATTACGTATGTACGTACATACATTTATATATACGTAGTTACGTACATACGTATGTGCATATATACGTAGTTACGTAGTACGTCCGTACATACATATATACCTACTTACGTACGTACGTACGTACGTGCATGCATACA
>NW_026414843.1:2804-4020 GCF_001194135.2 Octopus bimaculoides | reverse complement strand
ATACATATATACCTACTTACGTACGTACGTACGTACGTGCATGCATACATACGTACATACATACATACATACGTATTTACGTACGTACGTACATACATGCATACGTAGTTACGTACGTACGTACACACATGCATACGTATTTATGTACGTACATACATGCATATGTAGTTACGTAGTTACGTACGTAATTACGTACATATAAGCGTACGTAGTTATGTATGTACGTACGTACATACATGTAAAGAGTTACGTACATACGTATATACATGTATACCGTTTTACGAACGTACGTACCTTCATGCATTAATACGTATATACTTACGTACATACATGCACAAGTACCTAGGTACGTACGTACATACATACATACATATTTACGTACATACATACGTAGTTACGTACGTAGGTACGTACGTACATACCTACGTACTTACCTACGTACATACATACGTAGTTACGTACGTACGTATGTACATACATACATAGGTAATTACATACGTACGTACATACCTACATGCGTAGTTACATACGTACGTATATACCTACAAACGTAATTACATACGTACGTACATACATACATAGTTACGTATGTATGTACATACATACATACCTAGTTACGTACGTACGTTCGTACATACATATGTAAGTAGGTACGTACAAACGGCCATACATACATATATACCTAGTTACGTACGTACGTATATACATGCATACGTATATACGTACGTACCTTCATGCATGAACACGCATATACGTACGTATATACATGCATATATATTTACGTACGTACGTACGCACATACATATGTATTTTCGTACGTACATATACGCATGTACGTACATACATACATACACACGTAGTTACGTACGTACGTGTATACATGCATGCATACGTAGTTACGTACGTACGTGCATAGCTTCATACTTAATTACGTATGTACGTACATATATACATACGTAATTACGTACGTACGTATATACATGTATACGTAGTTACGTCCATACGTCCATACATACATATATTCCTAGTTACGTACGTACATACATACATACGTAGATGCGTACGTACGTACGTACATACATGCATACGTAGTTACGTACGTACGTACATACATGCATATGTAGTTACGTACGTAACTACAAACATACATACGTACTTACGTAGTACATACATGCATACATATTTATGTACGTAGGTACGTACATACATAAATAAG
>NW_026414843.1:2670-2794 GCF_001194135.2 Octopus bimaculoides | reverse complement strand
ATACATGCATACATATTTATGTACGTAGGTACGTACATACATAAATAAGTAGTTACGTACGTACGTGCATACATACATAGGTTTTTACGTACGTACATACATGCATACGTAGTTACGTACGTAC
>NW_026414843.1:2478-2660 GCF_001194135.2 Octopus bimaculoides | reverse complement strand
CATAGGTTTTTACGTACGTACATACATGCATACGTAGTTACGTACGTACGTTCGTATATACATGCATACGTATTTACGTACTTACGTACGTACATACATGTATACGTAGTTACGTACATACACAAATAGGTAGTTACGTATGTACGTACATACCTGCATACATAGTTACGTACGTACATACA
>NW_026414843.1:2099-2468 GCF_001194135.2 Octopus bimaculoides | reverse complement strand
TTACGTATGTACGTACATACCTGCATACATAGTTACGTACGTACATACATGCATACGTAGTTATGTATGTACGTACATAAATGCATACGTAATTACGTACGTACGTGCGTACATGCATACGTTATTACGTCCATTGCATACATAGATACGTAGTTATGTACGTACGTACATACATGCATACGTAGTTACCTACGTAAGTACATACATGCATACGTAGTTACGTACGTACGTACGTGCATACATAATACCTAGTTACGTACGTACGTACATACATACGTAGTTACGTACGTCCGTACGTGCATACATATATACTTAGTTACGTACGTTCACCCGTGTGTACATATATACCTTGTTACGTATGTACGTACG
>NW_026414843.1:1848-2089 GCF_001194135.2 Octopus bimaculoides | reverse complement strand
GTACGTTCACCCGTGTGTACATATATACCTTGTTACGTATGTACGTACGTGCATACATACGTAGTTACGTACGTACGTACCTATATACATATGAAATTACGTACGTACGTACTTGCATACATACGTATTTACGTACGTACAAACACGCATACGTAGTTACATACGTACATACATGCATACGTAGTTATGTACGTACGTACGTACATACATGCATACGTTGATACGTACGTACGTACATACA
>NW_026414843.1:1613-1838 GCF_001194135.2 Octopus bimaculoides | reverse complement strand
GTACGTACGTACATACATGCATACGTTGATACGTACGTACGTACATACATACATATATAGTTACGTACGTACGTACATACATACATACGTATTTACGTACGTAAGTACGTACATACATACATACGTAGTTAAGTACGTACGTACGTACATACATGCATACGTAGTTTCGTACATACGTACATATAAACATACGTAGTTACGTATGTACCTACGCACATACATGCA
>NW_026414843.1:1323-1525 GCF_001194135.2 Octopus bimaculoides | reverse complement strand
TGAATACGTAGTTATGTACGTATGTACATACATGCAAACGTAGTTATGTACGTACGTACATACATGAATATGTAGTTATGTACGTACGTACATGCGAGAATAGTTACGTAATTACGTACGTACATACATGCATAAGTACGTACGTACATAAATTCATACGTAGTTACGTATGTACGTACATACATGCATACGTATTTACGTA
>NW_026414843.1:1145-1313 GCF_001194135.2 Octopus bimaculoides | reverse complement strand
TCATACGTAGTTACGTATGTACGTACATACATGCATACGTATTTACGTACGTATGTAACTGCAAGCATGAATACGTGTATACGTACGTACATAATGCATACGTAGTTACGTACGTACTTACGTACATACATACGTAGTTACGTACGTACGTACATACATACGTAGTTA
>NW_026414843.1:578-1135 GCF_001194135.2 Octopus bimaculoides | reverse complement strand
TACGTAGTTACGTACGTACGTACATACATACGTAGTTACGTACGTACATATGTATGTTCATACATACATAGGTATTTAAGTACGTACGTACGTACATACTTACATATGTAGTTACGTACGTAAATACGTACGTACCTACATACGTAGATACGTACGTACGTATATACCTTCATACGTAATTACGTACATACATAAATACGTAGTTACGGATGTATGTACATACATAAATATATACGAAGTTACGTACGTATTTCCGTACATACATATATACCTAGTTACGTAGTACGTACGTACTTACATACATACGTAGTTACGTACGTAGTACATAGATACAAACGTAGTTACGTACGTACGTACGTGCATGCATACATAGTATTTTCGTACGTACATACATGCGTACGTATTTACGTACGTAAGTACATACATGCATACGTAGTTACGTTCGAACGTTCGTAATACATGAATGCGTAGTTACATATATACGTACTTGCATATATGCATACGAAGTTATGTACGTACGTACGTACATACATGCATAAGTAGTTACGTACGTACGT
>NW_026414843.1:425-568 GCF_001194135.2 Octopus bimaculoides | reverse complement strand
TATGTACGTACGTACGTACATACATGCATAAGTAGTTACGTACGTACGTACATACATACATATTTACGGACGTACATATATATACATACGTATTTACGTACGTACGTAATATATACATACGTAGTTACGTACGGACATACGTA
>NW_026414843.1:0-415 GCF_001194135.2 Octopus bimaculoides | reverse complement strand
TACGTACGTACGTAATATATACATACGTAGTTACGTACGGACATACGTAGTTACGTACGTACGTATGTACATACATACATAGGTAGTCACGTACGTACGTACTTACATACATATGCAGTTACGTACGTACGTACATACCTACATACGTAGTTAGGTACGTGTATACCTACCTACGTAATTACGTACGTACGAACGTACATAGATACGTAGTTACGTATGTACGTACATACATACATACTTAGTTACGAACGTACGTACGCACATACATATGTGCGTAGTTACGTACATACGTCCATACATACATATACACCTAGTTACGTGCGTACTTACGTAATACATACATACGTAGTTACGTACGTACGTACATACATACGTATATAGGTACGTACATACATGCATACGTAGTTACGTACGT
>NW_026414842.1:203-443 GCF_001194135.2 Octopus bimaculoides | reverse complement strand
ATATATATATATATATATATATATGTGTGTGTGTGTGTGTATGCATTTATCTATGTATGTATATATATATTTATATGTATATTTATATTTATGTATACATTTATATGTATATATTTATGTGTGTATGTATAAAACTATGTATTACTATATATATGTATATATATTTATATATACATATATATATATACATATATGTGTATATGTATGTATGTATGTGTGTATCTGTATGTATATATATAT
>NW_026414842.1:0-102 GCF_001194135.2 Octopus bimaculoides | reverse complement strand
TCATGCTGGTGCACCACCATGATTTTCCGTCTTTATGCTGTGCTCTCTTCGTGTTCCTTGCATGGCTATTCTCCCCCACCTGATATGGTCCAATCAAGAGTT
>NW_026414841.1:0-211 GCF_001194135.2 Octopus bimaculoides | reverse complement strand
GTGTTGTGTTTGTTGTGCATGTGCCTGTGCCTGCCTCTGGGCGCGCCTCGCTGACACTCTGTCTTGCGTTGGCAGTCGTATGTGATGGAGCTCCCGATTGATGCTACCGCCAAGTGTGAAGTTCGCAGAGTTATTCGGTTTTCGAATACAAATGGCATTAAACCGATTGAAATTCATCGCCAATTAACGGAAGTGTGTGGCGAGTCGCGCA
>NW_026414840.1:262-601 GCF_001194135.2 Octopus bimaculoides | reverse complement strand
GTTAAGGTAGTACTTTCAGAGAATGATCTACCACAGATATCACAATTATACGGGCTCTCTGGTGTATGACTACTTTTGTGTGCAATTAACCTATAATTTTGAGAGAATGATTTAGCACAGATATCACAATGATATGGCTTCTCTCCAGTATGAATATGCATATGTTCTGTTAAGACAGAATTTTCAGAGAATGGTTTATCACAGATATCACAATGATACGGCTTCTCTTCTCTGTGATTATGTTTGTGCATAATCCAGTTACTTTTTCAAGAGAGGGGCAGTCATATGATCACATCTCTTTTATCAGGTGTTCAGGGGAAATCAATTCTATAATTTTCT
>NW_026414840.1:0-252 GCF_001194135.2 Octopus bimaculoides | reverse complement strand
TCCTTTTTTTATTACTTTTCCTCTCAAATTAGTACATTTTTCTTGCTTTTGTTTTTATATGTTATTCCTTCTACTGCTGCATTTCTTTCCAGTGTTACCTTTGTTTAGCAATACTTACATAAATTTATGCAACTTTAATCAGCACACAAACTTCTCTACTTGACACTCCAGTTAGTAATGTTCAGAAATTTGGCTTATAATGTTATTTCAGAGCAAATGTTTCACAGCAATTCTTCCACAGATTGTAGAAAC
>NW_026414839.1:0-232 GCF_001194135.2 Octopus bimaculoides | reverse complement strand
TGGTGCAGTAGTAGTTGTAGTATTATTGTCATTGCTGCTTTAACTGTTAGTCTCAATGCTGCCGTTGTATATTTGTATATATGCATGTGTGTATATTTGTATGCATGTTTGCATGTTTGTATTCATGTTTGTATGTATGCACGTATATTTACGTATATGCGTCTGTATGTATGTACGTATGTACGTATGTATGCATGTATGCATATGTATATTTGCATATTTCTATGTATGC
>NW_026414838.1:0-247 GCF_001194135.2 Octopus bimaculoides | reverse complement strand
TATATATATATATATAAATATATGTCTATATGTACGTATGCATGTAAGTACACATCATTCAATAACTTATGCAACAGGTACGAAATGGAGAGTTTGGAAGTTTTATACATAAACATATTCATCGCAGTACTGTTATGGGCTTTCTCTATTTTTGCTGTAAACACCTATTGATAAAACTTCGGTATATATGCTATTGTATGCATATACGTGCGTATGTAGACTTGTATGATTGGGTGTATATATATAT
>NW_026414837.1:223-625 GCF_001194135.2 Octopus bimaculoides | reverse complement strand
CCTTCATTTCGATTAGCTCCCTTATACCGGAAACAATCCCTGATTACCTCCCCCTATCTAGAACTCTATTTTACACACTGGAGTGAAGACTTGTTACGATACAGGTATAGAAATTTCAAAAGACAACACGAAACCGGTTATTTCTCGAAATACAATGTTTATATACCCAAAATTTGATAAAATTTTTCTGACATAACAATTTAAATATATACTTTAACCATGTAATATATCCCTTCTGTAGTTTTTTCGCTCTTGTTTATCTTTTGTACATCCAACCATGTGCTTTCACATACCAACTTTCTCACACACACACATATATATATATATATAAACAAAAAGATAAAGAGAGCAAAGGTAATGTTGGAGAAGTACTTATCCAACATAACCTTTGCTCACTTTATC
>NW_026414837.1:0-213 GCF_001194135.2 Octopus bimaculoides | reverse complement strand
TTATCTATTTGTTTTTATAAATTTACATAAACACACGCTAATACACGACATATAATACCCAATCCTGTTCATACGACTGGGGCAAACTAGTCGGTATACAGCACTTACTCGGTATTACCTGTATCCTCCTAGGTTTGGTTAAATCCAATACCCTCCTCAACCCTATATATATATATAACGAGATACTGCAGCAGCCTCGGTTTCAGAGGACCT
>NW_026414836.1:0-612 GCF_001194135.2 Octopus bimaculoides | reverse complement strand
ATATATATATACATATATATTTTAATATAAAACTTTATCCCGTCTAACAGCCATTTCTGCTTCCAATGTCCTACAGTATAGCCATTGAAAATTCTGAGAATAATCTTTGTCATATTTTGTAACGCATCTGATCTGGAACACGGAGCCTCATCAGAGTGAAGAAAAATATGTAAGAGAAAAGAAGAGGAAGAGCCTCGAGAAGAAGAATGAAAGCTTAATATATTTAAATCATACCATTTTGCAGAGTAACGTTACAGGATATTGAGTAAATGACTTAACTAGAAATATTCATAGGTGGGTTAATCTTTTTTTTAGGGGTAACAGAGTGTATAAATAATAAAAAAGTAAAATAAATACTTTACAATAACGGAATACAACAATAGGTCTAGGAAAAGAGGGAGTGATAGTGCCATAAAGTTTAGAAGTAATCATAATAGTTTTTAAGATGATGCTAATAGTACAAATTAATAGTTTATCCCAATAAAATGCCCATCAATTGATTACAAATTATTTATCAGGTCATCCCATAAATTCTGTCCGATTTTACCTTTTTGAAAATTGTATGAAATTTAAAAGTATTTTAGAATGTCTAATGGAATTAAAAATTATTTT
>NW_026414835.1:0-382 GCF_001194135.2 Octopus bimaculoides | reverse complement strand
AACTAATAAACAGCAGCCGCAGCAGCAAGAACAACAGTGACTTATTACATTATATCACTGTCATATATCTACTAAAATCTCCACCAACATGAAGTTTAATAGTTATTGAAATTATTTATGCATAGGCACAATTGCCAATTTACGAGCAATTTACAACATGTCATAATGTTACCAACCATTAGTATAGCAAAACTTGTAAGATGGTAACAGGAACAAAATACTTTCTTCCCAGGTACATAGTCGGATATGTAACAGCCTTTTGTTGACCAATGTTCAGAGGATGCATCCCAATAGACACATTGTGGGTTGGTGGCATTCTGGAAAAAAATTATATTCTGATATTTTAATCAAATAATTAAAATACATATAATGAATCTTTACT
>NW_026414834.1:0-992 GCF_001194135.2 Octopus bimaculoides | reverse complement strand
GGTGTAAAGTCTAAGGATATTAAGTATATTGGGTTCATGAAGATAATTTTAAATTATTTTAAAAAATCATTTTTAAATTTAAGCTGATATATGTAATAATACTATTTAGAAGGCACATAAAATTTAAGCTTTATTTTTATAATGTGAAGAGAAGTTGGTATAGGATTTATACTAGTTTATGGGTTTACTAAGATTTAAGGGACAGAAAAAGAAAAAGGATATTAGGAATTAACAAGACCATCCAATACAGGAATCTGATGATTGATTAAACATTTCATTAGTCATGGATTTGTTTCAAGATTAACATGGGCTAATTAAAAAATATTAATAGAATAAGGATTAGATTAATTTTGGGCATAAGGATTAGATTTATTTAAGTAAAAAAAACAAAATAAACAAGACACTATTGTTGTAATAATGTAAATAACAACAATAACAATGATTCTTTTAATCCATAGAAGGATGAGGTGGATTGCCTATCACCATGAAAAACCTAACCTCTGAAACACAAGAAAAGAACTACTATAAGAAGATATTTAAGGGTAGAAAGAATCCACCTCCTAACCCATTACTAGAAAATTTCGATCTCATAGCCAATGTGAAAATAAAAACAAAACACAAAGGATTCTGTAAATGTAAAAATAAAAACAAAACAAAGGATTCTGCGCTACACGTGTTTCAAGCTTTATAGTTGTTACATCAGTGTATAATTGACCGTATAAAGTTATCTTCAGCCGCAAATGTATTCTCTCCCAAGAATTATATCACATAGAAGTTAAAGGAGGAACAAAGATGAGATATAAGAGGTGAGGTTCCGTTTGGTATTGTGTATTGCAATATACCTCGTAGAATTCTTAATTTGATATATTTATACATAATTTCCTCGTTACTTCGGAATCCGTCCATAACTTGCCACAATTCAGTGTGTAATGAGCGCTAAGTAAACCATACTATTTAATATTAGTTAGAAGGGTACATACATATATATATAT
>NW_026414833.1:0-243 GCF_001194135.2 Octopus bimaculoides | reverse complement strand
GATAGATAGATAGATAGATAGATAGATAGATAGATAGAGAGAGAGATAAACAGTCAGAGGAACAGACGGATTGATGAACAGTTATTACTCATGTGCGCGAGCCCACACAGGTGTGTGTATGTGTGTATAGGTATATACGTGAAGGCGCATGGCTTAGTGGTTAGAGCTTAGAACTTACGACCGTGAGTTTGTCAGTTCGAATCCTGGACCGGGCTGCGTGTTGTGTTCTTGAGCAAGACACTT
>NW_026414832.1:0-614 GCF_001194135.2 Octopus bimaculoides | reverse complement strand
AGCTTACTGGGAGCTTTTTCCATGCTACTAGCACTATTGAGGTTGCCATGCAGCTCACAAATCTACAAAATCTGAGGAGGGTGGGCATGTCCTAATGCTGGATGGGGGTTAAGTCATGAGAGAAGAGGTTGGGGTAAGGAGGATTCTTGCTGTAGAGTTACGATATGGCTACTAACATTTAGAAGAGAGAGTAAGAGTGAATTGATGGTATCTCCAAAGAGATAAACAGCAGTGAAGAGGTATCCTAGTGACACCTCAAAGTATGAATTAGTAAATAATGGCAAATGAAATATTTTGCCATTAGATTGACAACAGAATATAGTTTTATATAAGGACATACATCCCTGTAATGGAAATAATATGCTAATACCCATATTTTTTATGGGGGTTTATATGCACTAATATTGGTTTCAAATTTTAGCACAAGGCCAGCAATTTCGGGGGAGGGGGTAAATCAATTATATCGACCTCAGTGCTCAACTGGTACTAATTCTATTGAGACTAAAAGAATGGAAATCAAAACCAACCTCAGTGGAATTTGAACTCAGAACATATAGACAAACTAAATGCCACTAAACATTTTGCCTAGCATGCTAATGATTCTTCCAACTCAT
>NW_026414831.1:0-555 GCF_001194135.2 Octopus bimaculoides | reverse complement strand
ATATATATATACACACTCATGCACATAACTGTAAGTCACTATTGAAGTTGGAGTTGTTGCACTTGTCATCTTGTCAGAATTATTCCTATATTTTGTAAGGGGACAAAATTGATTAATATTTTTTATTGACTGATTATTTTTCCTTTGAGTGTTCTATCCTAGCTAGTTGTATGCTGGTTGCTATCAAGGTTTTGGGTATAAACAGATACTACACATTTTTCCTCTCTCCATTTTCTTTCTCCTCTCCGTCCTTCCTGTTAAAGAGCATAGGCTCAGAATGTCAAAGACTTTCTCATTCTTCCCAAGCGTCAAACTAATGCACCTGCTTATTGTACCCTCACCTGTCTTCATCTTTTGTTTTCTGTAAACTCATTCAAAATTGAACAGAAGGATGATGATGGAACAAACAAAAAATTCACACACTAGACATTGACATACTCTCTCCTCATCAGTTATAGTCCAAAGATCATTACAATTTCACGCCTTTAATGATAATATTGTTTATACACACACACACACACACACACACATGTATATATACATACATATATACAT
>NW_026414830.1:0-209 GCF_001194135.2 Octopus bimaculoides | reverse complement strand
ACTACTACTACTACTACTACTACTACTACTACTACTATTGCTACTACCACTACTACTATCGACATCCTTTCCTCCAGTCTTTAAAAGTTTGGAAGATATCAGTCAGTCTTTCTAGTATACCGCTAGGTATTGGGTTGTTTACTCTCACCATCCTTCTGTCCTTTCTGTCTAATGGCACTATCACCGTAACATCACCAATCACCACCACC
>NW_026414829.1:0-538 GCF_001194135.2 Octopus bimaculoides | reverse complement strand
TTAAACTCTGGACATAAAAGAGGCATAAGCTATTTTGTCTGGTGCTCTGCTGGTTATGCTTTCTCAAAGCTCATTTTATAACTAGTCAAATTTTTAATAAGACTCTTTCTTTCATTTTTGCTGCTTATTCATGACATTATTTTATAAACTTCATGAGTAGGTGTAGGCGTGGCTACGTGGTAAGAAGTTTGCTTCTTCAATCACATGGTTCGGGGGGTTCAATCCCAGTATGTGACACCTTGAGCAAGTTTTCTTTACTATATCTATCTTTAATAGACAGAAACTGTCTTGTGCGCACGCGTGCGGAGGTATATGGCTTAGAGGGTGTAAGATTGTGGTTTCGATTCCTGGACCGGGCGAAGCGTTGTGTCCTTAAGCAAAACACATCATTTCATGTTGCTGGCAAAAATGAATATTCCTGCGACTGACCGGTGTCCTGTCCAGTGGGGGGAAAATAAAATATATACACCAGGAAACTAGCCCAGCTCTATGAGTATATGCCTCGGGTTGGAGCTTTATCCTAGTGTGTATATATATA
>NW_026414828.1:0-392 GCF_001194135.2 Octopus bimaculoides | reverse complement strand
CATACATACATACATACATACATACATACATACATACATACATATATCTTGTTGTCTAAAGATTGCGACATTGCATGAAATGATTGAATATCAACATTATTTCATAACGCAACTTATTGATTTTTTTCTATTGATTACCTTTCCCTATACATCTAATCTTATCCAACATTTTAGATTTTATACCCCCCCTCCACTCAAAATGACTTCTTCTGCTTGTCGTTACCTCAGAATCAACTTTAACAGTTTCTCATTTCATTTCTCAAATTTTATTCAAAGATTACACACATAGCAATCAGTGTCAGTTTCACCATACACACACACGCACACACATATATGTATGTTTATATATACATACATATATACATACATACATATACATATATATATATACA
>NW_026414827.1:241-420 GCF_001194135.2 Octopus bimaculoides | reverse complement strand
TGGTGGTGGTGGTGGTGGTGGATAACAGTGATAATGGTGCTAGTTGTAGCTGTGGTGGTAGTGATTGAGGGTAAAGTGCAGGAGGCAGTAGTAGTAGCAGCAGCAGCAGCAGCAGCAGTAGTAGTAGTAGTAGTAGTAGTAGTAGTAGTAGTAGTAGTAGTAGTAGTGGTGTGGTGGTG
>NW_026414827.1:0-167 GCF_001194135.2 Octopus bimaculoides | reverse complement strand
GAGGGTAAAGTGCAGGAGGCAGTAGTAGTAGCAGCAGCAGCAGCAGCAGCAGTAGTAGTAGTAGTAGTAGTAGTAGTAGTAGTAGTAGTAGTAGTAGTAGT
The DNA here is from genome assembly GCF_001194135.2 of Octopus bimaculoides. Classification (NCBI taxonomy): domain Eukaryota; kingdom Metazoa; phylum Mollusca; class Cephalopoda; order Octopoda; family Octopodidae; genus Octopus; species Octopus bimaculoides. The sequence continues at coordinate 66 of NW_026414827.1, read as the reverse complement.
GGTGTGGTGGTGGTGGTGGTGGTGATGGTGATAGAAGTAGTAGCAGCAGCAGCAGCAGCAGCAGCA
>NW_026414826.1:343-445 GCF_001194135.2 Octopus bimaculoides | reverse complement strand
CATTGTTGTTATAATTATTGCTGCTACCTCTATTTGGGTTGTTCGAAGTTCCATCACCTCGATTCGTTCTGCCGTTAACATTGGTATTATACATATTATTTC
>NW_026414826.1:0-203 GCF_001194135.2 Octopus bimaculoides | reverse complement strand
GGTGTGCTGCTATTTTGTGTTGGGTCTAGGTTTAGTGATTCATCTATTGTTGTGCTATTTGTTATTTGGGTATGTTTACGTGGGCTAATATTGTCGTCGTCATTACAATTATTATTATTATTACTATCAGGTATGTTATAATTTACAGGAATATTATTTCTTATACTATCAGTGGAGGTTCTAGGATTATCGGTGTTAGGCTG
>NW_026414825.1:0-210 GCF_001194135.2 Octopus bimaculoides | reverse complement strand
GTGTGTGTGTGTGTGTGCTTGTGTATATATTTTTGTGTATACATACAGGTAGATATATGTATAAATATGTATACAAATATCTATGTATCTTCATATGAATATATTTGCATATACATATATGTGTGTGTGTAAGTGTGTGTGTGTTTATGTATGTACATATGTATACTTAGATAGATAGATAGATAGATAGATAGATAGATAGATAGATAG
>NW_026414824.1:4052-4814 GCF_001194135.2 Octopus bimaculoides | reverse complement strand
AAGGTGGTCTTTCTTTTTCTTTTTAAATTAATTTCTCACAAGATGCAGTAATGTGATTTCAAGTGCAACCAGATTTTAGAGTCAGTTTTCTCTGGAAGTTTTCAATAAAATGTCAGCAGTCTTATTTGGAAAATTCTTTTATGACAAAATGCAAAGGAACTCAGTGTTCCAGAATGGAAATCAGTTGACCTGAGATGTCATGGACTGAACCAATTTTTATTTGGAATTATTGATCTCCTAGCTGACGCAGGGAAGCCACATCTTACTTGTGCACTCCATTTTGGCAGGGTTTCTATGGCCAGATGCCAACAACTTTACAGTCTACTGGGAGCATTTTATCATTGCATCAGTACTAGAAGGGTTGCCTTATCCCTCACATGCTAAATAGTCCTACTACTTTCTCCATTTATTGGTAACAAATATGACTGAGAGGGTGAATAGAAGAGAGAGAGTTAGAGGATAAAAGACAGAATACAAGTATGGCACATATAAAACGCAGAGACAGTGTTGGTTCAATACAATAATATAATTTAATTTCACAATTATATTTCTTAAAAAATACAATTTTTGCTTGGAAATATTACAAAAGAAAATCCAATTGCAAATAAAACTTTTAATGTATGTCTGTGTAAGTATGATTTCATACACATGTGTGACTAGTTACACAGCAACTATGTATTATATACACATACACATGCATAAATATAAATAGGTGTAATATACATACAAACTTGTGTGTATGCATGTATAAATACACATGCA
>NW_026414824.1:3733-4042 GCF_001194135.2 Octopus bimaculoides | reverse complement strand
TGTAATATACATACAAACTTGTGTGTATGCATGTATAAATACACATGCACACACACAATGATAGCAGATGACAAACTCATGTTTTCTCTGTGAAGAAAACAAATTTCTACAGAAGGTAAGATTAGATCCCCTACCCTTTCCCACAAAAAATAAAAAAGAGAAATAAAGAATTATATTATTCCAAAAAATTGTGTGTTTATTGTCAGTAATTAGTTTTGTTGTAAGAGAGGTGCAGGCATGGCTGTGTAGTTAAGAAATTAGTTTTCCAGCTATGTAGTTTCAGGTTCAGTCCCATTGCATAGCGTCTTC
>NW_026414824.1:3244-3723 GCF_001194135.2 Octopus bimaculoides | reverse complement strand
GTTTTCCAGCTATGTAGTTTCAGGTTCAGTCCCATTGCATAGCGTCTTCGGCAAGTGTCTTCTATTATTGTGAGTAGTGCTGGTAGACAGAAACTGAAAGAAACCCATTGGGTGTATGTGCCTTTGTCACTGTATGTGCCTTTGTCACATGTAGGTGGTGTCTTTTGTTTCCAGGTTTTCATGGAAAACATGTCCAATCAAAAAGAACTATTACCTTACTTGGAAACAGGTTGGGCTGGTGACAAGAAGGACATCTGACCATAGAAAATCTGCCTGACCCATGTGAGTATAAAAAATTGGACATTAAAATGATGATTTCTGTTTAAATAAAGATTGTTTTGTGGCGTGTGGACAGCTTAATTAGGGTCTAATTAATACTGTGGATGATGACACAGCACTAGAAGTCATTGTGAATAAAGAAACAATAATGATAATAATTCTAATTTTGGCACAAGGCCAAAAGAGAGGGAAAGTTAATG
>NW_026414824.1:2765-3171 GCF_001194135.2 Octopus bimaculoides | reverse complement strand
TATTTGAACACAGAATATAAGTAATTGAAAGAAATATTGCAAAGCATTTATTCTGATGCACTAATAATTCTGGCAGCTTACCACCTTAATAATGATAATAATTACTGATTTGTTTCCTAACACAAATTCTTGAAGAGATGGGGACCAATTGTAGTACTTGCTTTATCAAGGATTAAAAGGCAAAGTTGTTAGTAGGATTTCAGGTCAGAATTTAAATGAATACAAGGTACTACTTTTCAGAAATAATGATTTACATGGGCTCAAGGCCACACATGTGCAGGGACAAGATAGAAAGGATTAAAATAGTCTCAATTCTAATCAACTCCTGAAAAGATGAATAAAAAGTAGACAATTTACGGCTTCATCATAGAATATAATATCATAAGGCATTAAGTATTGTGTTGTG
>NW_026414824.1:2462-2755 GCF_001194135.2 Octopus bimaculoides | reverse complement strand
GGCTTCATCATAGAATATAATATCATAAGGCATTAAGTATTGTGTTGTGGTATTATATTATTTTATTACCAGCTAGCTTACTGCATCTCTAAGTTTTGCAAAGGAGATGAGTCATGACTGAGATAACCCAAAGGAACATCAACACTGGAGACAATTGCAATAATGGTTTTTAACATCAGCATAAAGGCTGAAACAAGGCAGGCGAAGGTTAGTCATAGATGTTAGTGGTTGGAGTTGATGAGAAGTGGAAGGGCAACTGCAGTGACTCTTTACAGAGGTCACTTGACTGGAGA
>NW_026414824.1:1757-2116 GCF_001194135.2 Octopus bimaculoides | reverse complement strand
CTGATAATGTATTTTATCAACACCAGATGGATAAATTCTGGAGAGGGATATAATTAAATATGACATCTTGTCTGATACTTTACCACCCACATACCTAGTCCTGCAGCTGCTAATAATAATAATCCTTTCAAGGCCTGAAACTTTGGAGAAGTGGGCTAGTAGATTACATCGATCCCAGTGCTCAATTGGTATTTATTTTATCAATCTCAAAAAGATGAAAGGCAAAGTCAACACTGGTGGCATTTGAACTCAGAATGTAGTGTCAGAAGAGATGTTCAGCACAGTAACAATTCTATCAGCTCACTGCCTTAATAATAATAATATGCAAAAACCTGGACTTGCCCCATGATAAAAACTGG
>NW_026414824.1:864-1162 GCF_001194135.2 Octopus bimaculoides | reverse complement strand
TACAAATGCAAAACAAAAGTCAAACATAAAATAATAATAATAATAATTTTTTCCACTATAGGCACAAGGCCTGAAATTTGATGGGAAGAGATAGTTGATTATATTGACCTTGGTGGAATTTGAACTCAGAACATAAATAATGGTTTCAAATTTTGGCACAATACCAGCAATTTTAGAGGTGGGGGGCTAGTTGATTACATTGACTCCAGTGCTCAACCCCAAAATGATGAAATGCAAAGTTAACTTGGGCAGAATTTGAACACAGAATGTAAAGACAAACAAAATGCTGCTAAGCATT
>NW_026414824.1:218-854 GCF_001194135.2 Octopus bimaculoides | reverse complement strand
GAATGTAAAGACAAACAAAATGCTGCTAAGCATTTTGTCTGGCATGCTAATGATTTTGCCAGCTTGTAGCCTTAATAATAACAATAGGTTTCATATTTTAGTACAGGACCAGCAATTAAGGTCCTGTACCAAAATATGAAGGGTAAATTGATTACATCAGCTGCAGTCCTTGGCAGGTGCAATATTTTATTGACTTCAAAAGGATGGAAGGCAAAGCTAATGTCAATGGGGTTTGAACTCAAAACATAAAGAGCTAGAAGAAAATCTATTAAGCATTTTGTCCAATGCACTAAAAGTTCTACAGCTCACATTCTTAATAATGATAATAAATTCTGATTTAGGCACAAGTCCAGCAATTTTGAAGAGAGGTGGTTATTAAATATTATTGACCTCAGTAATTGACAAGTATTATATTTTGACTCCAGAAAAGCTGAGAGGCAAAGATGACCATAGTGGGATTAGAATTTAAAACATAAAGAGTTGGAACAAATATCACAAAGTATCTTTCCTAATGTTCTAATGATTCTGTCAGTTTACCATCTTTGGTTTCTAATTTAAGCACAAGTTCAGCAATTTTGAGTGAACCATGTTAGTTAATGCCATTGATCCACTAGTTGACTAGTACTTTATTTCATC
>NW_026414824.1:0-208 GCF_001194135.2 Octopus bimaculoides | reverse complement strand
TGTTAGTTAATGCCATTGATCCACTAGTTGACTAGTACTTTATTTCATCAAACTTTGCAGGATGAAAGGCAAAGTTGACCATGACAAGATTTGAGCTCAGCACATAAAGAACCAGAACTAAAGGGTAGTTGATTGGTAGAATTATCAGAGTATTGTACAAAATAATAATAATTCTTTCTACTATAGGCACAAGGCCTGAAATTTTTGG
>NW_026414823.1:0-251 GCF_001194135.2 Octopus bimaculoides | reverse complement strand
AAAACATATATATATACATACACTTATATATATACACATATATGCATACGTATAGAAGAAGTACATTAGAAGTGAGGTTTTTTAGCGACCTATCCATTCGAAACCGAGAGTTCGTACCACAGTTAACCCCGAAGTTTCTGTATTATATATTGTTAAAAACATTTGGGAATGGGTTTGTGTTGTGCGTCTGCCTATGTAGGTATGTATATACATACATAAATACATATATATACATATCTATATGTGTATCT
>NW_026414822.1:198-353 GCF_001194135.2 Octopus bimaculoides | reverse complement strand
TTTTTGGTTTAGATAATTTCATTGTTTATTTTCTCCTATAGCTGAATTTTCTTATGATCGGGTATTAGGGTCTGGGTTTTAGTAATTTTAGTTCTACTATTGCTATATTTACTTATTCGTACATCCGTTCATATACATGTGCAAGTGTATATACA
>NW_026414822.1:0-116 GCF_001194135.2 Octopus bimaculoides | reverse complement strand
TATGTATGTGTGTATATATGTATATATATATATATGTATATGTGTATATATATGTGTGTATGTATGTATATACACATATACATATATATATATATACATATATACACACATACATA
>NW_026414821.1:143-299 GCF_001194135.2 Octopus bimaculoides | reverse complement strand
TTCTCTTTGCTAGATTGAAGGGGCTATTATTCTTCGTGTATGGAATGGCCTGAGGGGATTAGTAAGTATTGTTTAGAATTTGTTTGTTTGTTGTGAATATCTGTTTCAATGATTTTATCTCTTTGGATGATTAGCATATCCAGGAACAATTGTTGA
>NW_026414821.1:0-133 GCF_001194135.2 Octopus bimaculoides | reverse complement strand
AATGATTTTATCTCTTTGGATGATTAGCATATCCAGGAACAATTGTTGAATTTTACTGTATTCCACGGTAAAGTTGATATTATTGTTTACGTTGTTGATAAAATTTCTGAAATCTGTAAGTTGTTCCAATGTG
>NW_026414820.1:0-558 GCF_001194135.2 Octopus bimaculoides | reverse complement strand
ATATATATATATATATATGAATGCCAAGGAACTAAACATGTAGATTGCAGGCAATATATGGCTAAACTTTAGGTGAAGAAATGAAAGTGCCACAAGAAAAAAATAGTATACGAGGGGTGTATGAAAAGTTTTGAGCCTAACCTAGAAACAGGGCTGCTAGGTAGCTGAAACAATTTTTCTGGTAAGTATAGTCTTTTCGGAGTGTTCTTGCTCATTTTCATGATTCTGATATTTTAATTTTCTTTGTTGCAGATTTTTGAAAAAACAAATGTCAAGGTTACAAGGAAAATGGAGAAAACTGAGTATCGTGCTGTCATAAAGTACCTTCATTTGAAAGGCATGACTCCATCAGAAATCCATGAAGATATGGTGAGAACCTTAACAAACAATGCTCCTTCATATGGAACAGTCAAACGCTGGGTAAATGAATTCCAGCGTGGCAGGGAGAGTGTGGAAGATGATCCCACACCAAGGAGACCTCCAACTGCAACCACCAAGGACAACATTTACCTTGCTCTTGGTATGATAATGCAAGATCGTCGAATATCATGTCGTCAG
>NW_026414819.1:0-396 GCF_001194135.2 Octopus bimaculoides | reverse complement strand
ACACACACACACACACACACACACACACACACACATATATATATGACATGGCTTCAGTATTCAAGTATTATAACCACTTTCTTGTCACGCTCTAGAATCTGATAAATTCTGTCAAGAAATGTCTGGATCTATAATCTAGCTCCACAGATAGTGTCACTTAAGTTTCTGGACTAACTGACACGTCGTGTCTTTGTATATTTTCTATATTAGGCATTGCTCTCATAGAACTGACACTCACTTTAAAATATATTTTATCTTATCGCTGACTTTTAACAACATTTTGATTTTGTTAATTAGGCATAATATGGTTTTGGTTTAGCGCACGTTGTGTTGCTTGTTCTGTAATTTTCTTTTTGATATGTAAGAATATAAGTATACAAGAATGAAAGAATATAT
>NW_026414818.1:0-652 GCF_001194135.2 Octopus bimaculoides | reverse complement strand
CGCCTTGTACCTCCACCACCACCACCAAGTCCTACAACTAGTCTTCCCTATCAGTATTCCTCTCCCCTACAACTCTCCTACATCAATACCAATTTTCTTCTCCGCCTGAAGGTTCTTCCATCAATGCCACGCTCCACTAATTCTCTTCCATTGGCAAAACAAAGCCATTTGTCCTGAATACTATAACCCCATTCTCATCCTTCTGTTTATGGATTTTGTTTTGCTGAGTTACTTGGTGACCTCACTGGTGGTGGTGCAACATAGGAAAAAAGAAAGAAAAAAGCACGCAATACACTCTGTGAAGTGGTCGGCATTAGGAAGGGGCATCCAACCTTAGTTAAAACCCTGCCAAAGCAGACACTAGTTTGGCACAGTCCTTCGGTTCTCTAGCTCCTATCAAAACAGCCAGATCATGCTAGCATGGAAACCAAACATCAAACAGTGATGTTGATAATATGATGATGGCGACCAAGACAATGGCATTGTTGATGATTATGATGATGATGATGACGACGATGATGATGATGATGACGACGATGATGATGATAATGACGACGACGAGTGATGATGACGACCATGACGATGACACTGTTGTTGATGAAGATGATGACAGTGATGATGATGATGATGTGCTGATGACGACCATGACAAT
>NW_026414817.1:9814-10558 GCF_001194135.2 Octopus bimaculoides | reverse complement strand
GTGGCCGAACGAACGTATGTACGTTCGAATTCCTCTCGAACAGTGCAGTGGGAGGCCGAATGGACGCACGTACCTTCGAATTACGCTCGAACGGTGCAGTGGGAGGTCGAACGTACGCGCGTACCTTCGAAATCCGCTCGAACGATGCAGAGGGAGGCCGAACGGAAGCACGTACGTTCGAATTTCTCTCGAACGGTGCAGAGGGAGGCCGAACAGGCGCATGTACGTTCGAATTCCGCTCGGGTGCAGCGTTCGAGCGGAATTCGAACATATGTGCGTCCGTTCGGCGTTTCTCTGCACCATTCGAGCGGAATTCCAACGTACGTGCGTCCGTTCGGCCTCCCTCTGCACCGTTCTGGCGGAATTCGAACGTACGTGCGTCCGTTTGGCTTCGCTCTGCACCGTTCGAGCGGAATTCAAACGTACGTGCGTCAATTCGGCTTCCCTCTGTACCGTTCGAGCGGAATTCTAAAGTGCGTGCGTCCGTTCGGCTTCCCTTTGCTCCGTTCGGGCGGAATTGGAACGCACGTGTGTCCGTCTGACCTCATTCGAGCGGAATTCCAACGTACGTGCGTCCGTTCGGCCTCCGTGTGCACCGTTCCAGCGGAGATCGAACGTACGTGCGTCCTTTCCACCTCCCTCTTCACCGTTCGAGCGAAATTCGAGTGTACATGCGTCCGTTCGGCCTCCCTATGCACCGTTCAAGCGGAATTCGAAGGTAAGTGCGACCGTTCGGTCTCCCTA
>NW_026414817.1:8228-9064 GCF_001194135.2 Octopus bimaculoides | reverse complement strand
CGGCCTCCGTGTGCACCGTTCCAGCGGAGATCGAACGTACGTGCGTCCTTTCCACCTCCCTCTTCACCGTTCGAGCGAAATTCGAGTGTACATGCGTCCGTTCGGCCTCCCTATGCACCGTTCAAGCGGAATTCGAAGGTAAGTGCGACCGTTCGGTCTCCCTATGCACCGATCGAGCGGAATTCGAACGTACGTGCGTTCGTTCGGCTTCCCTTTGCTCCGTTCTGGCGGAATTCGAACGTACGTGTGTCCGTTCGACCTCCCTGTCCACCGATCGAGCGGGATTCGAACGTACGTGCGTCCGGTCGGAATCCCTCTGAACCGTTCGAGCGGAATTCTAAAGTACGTGCCTCCGTACGGCTCCCTTTGCTCCGTTCTGGCGGAATTCGAAGTTACGTGCGTCCGTTCGACCTCCCTCTGCACCGTTCGAGCGGAATTTGAACGTACGTGCGTCCATTTGGTCTCCCTCTGCAACGTTCGAGCGGAATTCTCACGTACGGGTGTCCGTTCGGCCTCCATCTGCACCGTTCGAGCGGAATTCGAACGAACGTACGTCCGTCCGTTGAGCCTCCCTCTGCACCGTTCGAGTTGAATTCGAACGTATGTGCGTCCGTATGGCATCCCTCTGCACCGTTCGAGTTGAATTCGAACCTACGTGCGTCCGTTCGGCCTACCTGTGCACCGTTCGAGTTGAATTCGAACGTACGTGCGTCCGTTCGGCCTCCCTCTGCACCGTTCGAACGCAATTCGAACGCACATGCGTCCGTTCGGCCTTCCTCTGCACCGTTCGAGAGGAATTCGAACGTACGTGCTTCCGTTCGGGCTCCCTTTGCAAC
>NW_026414817.1:4211-7699 GCF_001194135.2 Octopus bimaculoides | reverse complement strand
CGTATGTTCGTTCGAATTCCGCTCGAACAGTGCATAGGGAGGCCGAACGGACGCACGTACGTTCGAATTCCGCTCGATCGGTGCAGAGGGAGGCCGAACGTAAGCAAGTACGTTCGAATTTCTCTCGAACGGTGCAGAGGTAGGCCGAACGGACGTACGTACGTTCGAATTCCGCTCGAACAGTGCAGAGGGAGGCCGAACGGACGCACGTACTTTTGAATTCCGCTCGAACAGTGCAGAGGGAGGCCGAACGGACGCACGTACTTTCGAATTTCGCTCTAACTTTCGGCCTCACTCTCCACCGTTCCAGCGGATTTCGAACGTTCGTGCGTCCGTTCGGCCTCTCTCTGCACCGATCGAGCGGAATTCGAAAATTAACTCCTCTGCTCAAACCCATCTTTCCTCGCCAAATACAGTCTCTTATTCTTCGTTAATGATGATCCATCGCTTGTCTTATATCCGTGCGCGCCCGCGCGTTTTATGCGGATGCGTGTGCCTGTTTGCCTGCAGAGGTGTTGTTACGCGGTTGCTAGAGTCTGTAATAGCCGGCTGCTGGCTTCGCTGGCTGCTAGTCTATTTGTTGTGGTCGGCGTGAAGGCGAACGATGTTGTATTGGCGGTGACAGTGGCGTTGGTGTTTATCACTGTGCTGCTGATGATGTTGGATTGGTTAGTGATGATGATGATCTTACTGTCTTCTCTACGATGAGACATGTGATCAAAGACATTCCAAGCTGGCCACCCATCCCGTCATTTTTTTTTTTTTTATACATATGAAGTTTCCTTTGCTTTCAGGTATGAAATGAGGGATGCTATTGCTGTTATTTCTAGAAAGCCGGGCGACCACATAGGGGTCCCCGTTTTAGGCTCGTTGGTGAGTCGGTGGTGCTCTTAATAACTTTTGCTGGCGGCGGTGGGGTAGTGTTTGTGGTGGTGGTAGTACTGATGGTGGAGGTTGTGGTGGTGGTTGGCGTGATGCTGGCGAAGGCGATCGATAGCAAAGGTGGAAGTGGTAGGCATCGTGAGAGATAATGATGATGGTGATGGCTGTGGTGGTGGTGGTGGTCGTTGTCGTCGTGGTGTTCATTGTTGTAGTAGTTGTGGTAGTGTTCCTGGTTGTGTAACAGTGTTGGTTGTGCTTATGATGGTGGCAGTTGTGATATTAGCGGTTTAGTCGTAAATCGACGGTGGTAGTGGTTGTTGTTGTAGTAGTGGTGGTGGTGGTAACTGTGATGGTAGCTGTAGTAAGAGTGGTGGTGTGGGAGGGTGATACTATCCATTGTTTCGGTGGTAATATTGGATGTAATGCAAGTGGTGATGGTCGTGATACGTTTCGTAAAGTCTTTTTAGGTTCTGTACAGGTTCAGTGGTAGCCTGATCATCGCAGCCACCACCGCCACCACTCTTACTCCTCCTCTCCCACTTCTTTCTCCTCCCCTTATCCCTCCCCTCTTCATCCTTTTCTTCTTCCTCTGCTTCCTCCTTCATTCTCTTACACCCCTCTTCCTTCTCCTCCTTCTTCTGCAACTAACACATATCCTTCGCCTCCAGTACCACCCGACCCATCAAACCCACCACTATATTTGAAGCAATAACCGAAAGTGAAAGTAGCAAAGAGCGGATTGGTTGAAAGAGAAAGGAATGGAATAAGAGAACGAAAGGAAGCGGTGACAGTGTTGTTGATGGTTTTTGGTGGTGGTAGTGGTAGCAGTACGGGTGGTAGTGCTGGTGATAATGATGGAGATGGCGGTGGTGCTGGAGGCGGTAGTTATAGAGGTGGTGTTGGTGGTGACTGTTTGTGGAGAAATTTTGGCAGCGTACGGCGGTGTCGGGGAGCATTTGTTGTGTTGTTTGTAGTAATGGTAAGTGATAGTAGTGGTTGCGGTGGAGGGGGCTGCGGGTGAATATGATTTTGCTGTAGCTGATAGTAAGAAGATTAAGGGTCAAATAAACATAAGGACAGAGAGAGAGAGAGAGAGTGGGAGAGCAGAAAAAGAGGTGATGAAGAAACATAGAACGAGAGACAGAGAGAGTTGTGTGTGTGAAAACAGACATGGTTGTGCATGATCAGTTTAATTAATGCGAGAAACGAATGAACATCACTTAATCTTATGTTCACGTCAGAAAAAAATGTCAATCAACTTCAGCTGAAAATCGAAACCGCGTCACTGAATTTGTATCACAATCCGTAGAAGCTGCAGATAAATTTAATTCGAATTGTTAAGTCTACTTAATTACTGCTGTTTCTTTCTTTTTTTATTTTTGTTAATTAACGATGTGGCTGTTGTGTTCGTTTAGCCACAGGTCAGGGTGAGTCAGTGTAGTCATTTGATCAGTTATTCTAGACATGACCACTTTTTCATTTAAGAGATTCTCTAGGATATTGTGGACATTATACTAATGTGTTCTTCATTACTGAAGACGATAAATTATGTTTGAAAAGGAATTAACTGCTATTTCTAGTATACACATATCCCCAATATATATATATATACATACATACATTTATGTATGTATGTATATATATGTATGGATATATTACTTTTCCGTTAAGGAAAATCAAAAAAAATGTATTCCATAGGGTGAGAGGTAAATATAAGTATGTATATATATATATGTGTGTGTGTGTGTGTGTACATATGTTTGACAACCGATGTTGGTGTGTTTATGTACCCGCTACCTAGCTGTTCGGCAAATGTAACTGATAGAATAAGTATTAGGATTACAAAGAATAAGTACTGGGATCGATTTGCCTGACTAAAGGTGGTGCTCCAGCATGGCCACAGTCAAATGACTGAAATAAGTAAAGAATAAAAGAATATATATATATATATATATATATATATATATACACACACACACACACACACACACACACACACACACATACACACACACACATACACACACACACATACACACACGCGCGACGATCTTCTTTCAGTTTCCGTCTACCGAATCCACTGACGAAGCTATGGTCGGCCCTAGGCTATAGTAGAAGACACTTGCCCAAGGTGCCACACAGCGGGACTAAACCTAGAACCATGTGGTTGGGAAGCAGACTTCTTACCACTCAGCCACTGCTGCGCCTATAAGTGTGACATATATACGACGTGCATCATTCAGTTTTCGTCCACCAAATTCCTCTCACGAGGCGACAATAGACCACTGGCTAATACAAGACACTTGCAGAAGACACAAGCCCCAAGATCCATACTGTGGGATTGAACCAGGAACTACGTGATTGGAAAGGAAACGACACCACGCAAACACGGGATGGCGAATGATGTATATTTGGAAGCAAAGATGGTAGAATCATTGTTTGATGGTTAGTGGCAACAACTGGCGTTGAGCAGAGGATGCCGACCTTCAAGATCAAAAATTCACCAAAATTGACATGCCATGGAATAAAAAAAGCAATAAATATACATACATGCATATATATATATATATATATATGCATGTATATATATGCATATATATATATAT
>NW_026414817.1:0-593 GCF_001194135.2 Octopus bimaculoides | reverse complement strand
ATATATATATATATATATATATATATATATATATATATAATGAAAAGTGATAGATAGATATACAAAGAGACAAACAGTTAGAGAGAGAGAGATAGACAGACATATTACAGCGTCTGTGCTTGTGTTCAAAATCGTTTTCATTGACGAAATACATAGTTTTTACAAAAAATTTATTTATCATAAACACAACTAACGGGCAGTCCTCACTTTAAACATATACTTCAGGGTTTTTTCAACAGGAATACAATCCTACAGAATTAATAATTACAATATTTTCTCATTGACAAATATTTTATTCATATCTCTCTATATAGAAGCGTGTATATATGTATGTACCTTATATGTATGTTTGTATGTTAAGTTGTATAAAGTATACGCAGAGGTCTGTTTCTACATATCTTTTATATTTTATTCGTCTTAATCATTATGCAGTGGCCATGGTGGGGCGCAGCATTGATTAATTTTGGTAGAACAGATTGATTCCAGTAAATATTTTTGTGTCTATGTATCCATGTAGCTGTCTGTCTGTCTATCTATCTATGCATCTATCTATCTATTTATATATATATATATATATATATATATATATATAT
>NW_026414816.1:0-427 GCF_001194135.2 Octopus bimaculoides | reverse complement strand
AGTGTGCGCCCGCGTGAATGTGTCGTAGTAAATGAACAAAGAGACAGTAAGGCAGCAACAAAGGAACCAACAATCAGATAGAAGAAATACATATGTAGCAACATAGCTACATATATATGGATATGTAAATATATGTATTTATAAATATATACCTGTATAAATATACATGTATGTATATATAATTACAAACATGCTCATACATACTCACACACAAACACACGTATGCATGTATGTATATATGTACAGCATATATTGATGCAACTCTGTCACTCTTTAGATTCAACAATAATTATACATTATTGTTGTGCAACCAATTACACCATACCGAGATCACAATTGCGTGTCCCAAATTAAGGTTTAAAGCAAGTAGGTGAATTGTATAAGTACATGCAACCATTGATGTGTGTATTTATACATACATACGTAC
>NW_026414814.1:0-1096 GCF_001194135.2 Octopus bimaculoides | reverse complement strand
CTTCTCTATAGCAGTGTGGGAGCATTCCATTTTCTTTGCCAGTTCCCTTGCTGTTCGACAAGAATTTTCGTGCAAAAGTTGGTTTAATCGCTCTTCATTGAACTCGACTGGACAGCCAGAACTAGGTGTGTCTTTGAGGTCAAAATTTAGATATAATAAATAACAAATAATATATATATATATATATATATGCATATATGGGTACAGGACATCACAAACGGTGCAAATAAGATGAAATACGTAAACAAACAAGGGAAAATGGAGTGAAATATGTAAACAATGAGAAAAAAATGGAAAACAGGACAAGTAAACATAGAGAAAGGACCCTTCATCATTTGCCGGCTGTCTATCTACTTCTCATTTCAAGCATTCAATGACAATATGTCTTCAAACACAGTTGCTCCCATAAATTCTAAAATAAAATTTAGGACAGATCTGTGATTATAAATTTGATTTGTTACTTGTGTATCCACAGTATCCTGCCAAAACTTGAAGTCTACAATGCTGTTTATTTCACTGTGCTATTTGTGGGCTTGTACCTAGCCATTTATGGCTTCCTACACTTTGATATGCCTTGATTCTTAAGAATCCACATAGCTAAGTTATCTTATGAGTGTGTGTGTGTGTGTGTGTGTGTGTGTGTGTGTGTGTGTGTGTGCATGCAAGTGTATGTATGTATATATGTATGTAAATATATGTGTATGTGTTGTGTTTGTCCCCCGCCACTACTTGACAACCAGTGTTGGTTTGTTTACATTCCTGTAGCATAGCAGTTCAGCAAAAGAGGCCAACAAAAATTGCTAGCCTTATTATTATTATTATTATCATGAAGGCGGTGAGCTCACAGGATCGTCATTGTGTTCTGAGTTCAAATGCCACCAGAGTTTACTTTACTTTCACTCTTTTGGGCTCGATGAAATAAGTACCAGTTGAACACCCCGTCCCCTAAAGTTTCAGGCCTTGTGCCAATAGTAGAAAGGGCTAAGATTATTATTACAAAGGCAGAACTATTATTGAGCCAAACAAGATACTTAGTGACATTTTATTTTTCTACTTGTTTCAGTCATTTGACTGCGGCCATGCTGGAGCACCGCCT
>NW_026414813.1:0-300 GCF_001194135.2 Octopus bimaculoides | reverse complement strand
TAGATAGATAGATAGACAATTTGATAGATAGATAGATAGACAATTTGATAAATACATACATACACGTACATAGATACATAAAGTGATATGTAGGTAGATAGAGAAATGGTTCAATAGATAGACAGACAGATAGATAGATTGAGAGATAGATAGAGACAGACAGACAGACGAACAGATAGACGGTTAGATAGATAGAGATATGGAGAGATAGATAGACAACCAGGCAGACAGACAGACAGACAGCTAGCTAGCTATAGAAATGGGTCAATAGATAGACAGATAAATAGATAGATAGATAGA
>NW_026414812.1:0-317 GCF_001194135.2 Octopus bimaculoides | reverse complement strand
CTGCATTTTTTTTCTTATTTTATTTGAACTTTTTACTTTTATTTTTTTGTTGCTTGTTACTATAGTCCTTTCCCCTATCTTACCCCTATCTTTGTTTTTCTGTTTTTCTCTTTGTTTACTGTTTTATAGGGTTTTCTTATCTTTTCTTTTACTTTTCTCTTTTCCCTCTTATTTTCTACATTTCTTTCATTACAATTTCTTTTTCTTTATCTTATGTTGATTCTTTAGTTCTTAGCTTTATTTTCCTTTCTCTTGTATCTTTCTGTAATATTTATGTAGGTGTTTATATATATATATATATATATATATATATATAT
>NW_026414811.1:0-731 GCF_001194135.2 Octopus bimaculoides | reverse complement strand
TGTGTATGTATGTATGTGTGTGTATGTATGTATGTGTGTGTATGTATGTACTGAGGTATATCATGTTGAACCGTTAATCCCTAAACATTTTTATTGTCTTTGGGGTTTTCTTTTCGTTCTCTCTACGCTATTTTTCCCTCTTAATCCTTTCTGTCGGAGAGCGTAGGCTCGAAACGTCAAACACTTTTCCATTCTTCCCCAGCGTTAAATTCATGCATCTGCTTGTTGTTTGTTTTCTGTAAATTTGAACTATATACATGTGTGTGTGTGTGTGTGTGCGTATACATGTATGTATATATATATATGTATGTATGTGTGTGTGTTTGCGTGTGTGTGTTTGCGTGCGTGTGTGTGTCTGCATGTATGTATGTATGTAGATATTCGGATGACGATGGTAATGTCATTAGTTTAATATCTAGCGGAGCGTTGGGTCTTTGAGCAAAACATTTTATTTCAAGCTGCTCCTTGTCGTCTCAGCTGGTCGTAAAGGATTTATACTTCTGAATCAAAAGGTCAGCCATGTCGTATTATGTGTGTGACACTGAATCTCCATGAGAGCTATTTTAAGGGTACACGCTGCTGTGCTCAGCCAATTGCACGCTAATTTCTTGAATGTTCTATTGATTGGAGCAACTGGAACACTCCTCGTCGTAACCGACGGAAATCTACCTTATATACGCAGAAATGCACACACACACGCAAACACACACACACACACACACACACACACA
>NW_026414810.1:0-566 GCF_001194135.2 Octopus bimaculoides | reverse complement strand
TCTCGGTTGAGCTGCTGATTGTATTTTTCTTTTGTTTGTTGTTTTCTTCGTCTTTTTCTTCTTCTTCCCCCTCTTCCTCGTCTTCCGCATTTTCCATGCAGTTCCTTCGAATGTGGCCTAATTTGCCGCACAAAAAACACCGGGGCTTTCGACCCTCGACAAAAACGTTGAGGAACAACTCCTCCCCAACTTCTATTTTTTCTGGAAGTTGTTCAATTACAGCCTGTTCTCCTTGAATTAATAAGTGGATCGTGTGGCCTACCCAATATGGTTTTACGGTGACGATAGCTTGAAGTATATTTACCTCCTCTACCTTCTTTGCCAGGACCACCGCCATCAACCACATTGGGTCAATTTGAGGTGGGACCTTTGTTATTTTTACATTGGATGTCCTCATCTCCATGTAAATCGGTATTAAAATTATATCCTCGGTATCCAAGGATTTTACAGAGTGCACTTGTGCAGTTTCAATGGTACCGAATTTTTTGCCTCTTGCTAGATAAGTAATGTCCTGCTAAATGGGCTTTAGACATTGTTCAATTCTTTCTTCGCTCACTCGCTCGATT
>NW_026414809.1:0-505 GCF_001194135.2 Octopus bimaculoides | reverse complement strand
CCTTATTTTTCGAGCACCTTCCGGAGTATTCGAGCGGTTTCAAGCAGTGCCGTTTTCTGCAAGTGCTCCACCTTTATTGCAGTCTCTATATGTTCCATGTACTTCTCAAGATTTTTACTCATTATTCCCAGGGCTCCGGCAATTATTGGTACTACTACCATCTTTTTCATCAACCACAACTGCTTAACTTCCCAGACTAACCTGTCATATCTATGGACTTTTCTTTCTTCCTTATCGCATACCTTGTTGTCAGCTGGGCATGCTATATCTATGATCCAGCATAGTTTGCTTTCTTCCTCAATTAAGAGTATGTCTGGCTTCCTATTCCCTATCTCATGGTCGCACTGAATCATAAAATCCCACAGGATCTTTGCATTATCATTTCCGATGATGCATTCGGGTTTATGGTCGAATCAATTTTTTGCCCTTTCAAGTCCATACTTGTTGCAAAAGTATCCAATGGACAAGCCTTGCTATATTGTTGTGGCGTCTCTTATATTCCTTC
>NW_026414808.1:3660-4155 GCF_001194135.2 Octopus bimaculoides | reverse complement strand
TGAGTGAGTGTGTGTGTGTGTGTGTGTGTATTTGTGTCCAGCCACGCCGCTTTTCAACCGGTGCTGTTTATGTCCCAGTAGCCTAGCGCTTCAGCAAGAAGCACCGATAGAATAAGTTCCAAACTTTATAATAAGTAATGGGGCCTATATGCTCGACTGACCCCTTCAAGGTGGTGCCTCAGTATGACCGCAGTCCAACGAGCGAAGCAAATAAACGATTCAAGAGAAAGGATAGAAGTGAGTGACCGTCACTAATTAGATTAAGGTGGGTTTTAGTTGTATGCTGTCAACTTAATGTGACAGTTCCATGAAGAGAATAATACTACTGTTGTTTAGCCGTGGAAAGCTGCACCGCTTCCTGTCGGCCTTGACACATTTCCTGTGACCTTATGTTCACAAGCGGGAGACAAGCACCTCCACCCAGCTAAGCCTGCATCCAGAAACACGTTTCTGAGTCTTTGCTCGTCATCTCAGAAACATGTCTCTGGATGCAGG
>NW_026414808.1:0-479 GCF_001194135.2 Octopus bimaculoides | reverse complement strand
CCTGTTTCTGTTGTGCCTGTATTTCGAAGGGCCAGCCTTGTCATACTCTGTGTCACGCTGAATATCCCCGAGAACTACATTAAGGGTACACGTGTCTGTGGAGTGCTCAGCCACTTGCATGTTAATTTCACGAGCAGGCTGTTCCATTGATTGGATCAACTGGAACCCTCGTCGTCGTAAGCGACGGAGTGCCAATAACAACTTTATCAGTCTCCGGAGCGTTGAAAGGCAAAGTAGATTTCGGCGGAATTTGAACTCAGAACATGTAGACAGACGAAATTGTGCCTCGCATTCTGGCCGGCATTCTAACTATTCTGCTCACTCGCTACCTGCTGTGTATGACCTTATGTTAAGAGTAACAAAGATGAAGCTAGTGTCAAAATATGTCTTCACCTGCGTAAGTCGGTCATTAAAGGAAAAAGAGAATCGGAAGATATACGAGACCATGTCTTTTAAGAGGACTAAAAGGAGGAGGCGTG
>NW_026414807.1:0-343 GCF_001194135.2 Octopus bimaculoides | reverse complement strand
ATATATATATATAATCATAAATGTATGTATGAGTGTGCGTATATGTCTATGCACATATACACGCATACATATATATCTACACACACACACACTTATATGTGTATATACGTGTGTATTTCTGTGTATGTGATTGTATGTTTGTGTGTGTGTATATAAGCAAAGTAGACGATGAGTTTTAGGAGCGTAAACAGAAAGCTAGTAGACAGGCTTTGTTGTAAAGCAATGAAAATTCTTAATTACGTGTAAAGAACACGTAGCAATCAGTAGATTGTTTTCGCAGTATAGCTTCAAAAGATCTATACATACATACATACTATATATATATATATATATATATATATAC
>NW_026414806.1:0-206 GCF_001194135.2 Octopus bimaculoides | reverse complement strand
TGTACATAATGTATGTATCGGAGTGGCTGTGAGGTAAGAAGCTTGCTTCTAGGTTCAGTCCCACTGCGTGACACCTTGAGCAAGTGTCTGTTATTATACCCTCGGGCCGACCAAAGCTTTGTGAGTGGATGTGGTTGACAGAAACTGAAAGAAGCCCCTTGGATAGATAGATAGATAGATAGATAGATAGATAGATAGATAGATAG
>NW_026414805.1:0-205 GCF_001194135.2 Octopus bimaculoides | reverse complement strand
CTCATGTTCGTCAATGTTTGGTAAATATACCACGATTTTCACTTGGGTGTAAGGGTTCGGGTTTTAGGGTTAGGGTTTAGGGTTAGGATTAGTGTTAGTGCTACGGTTAGGTTTAGGGTTTTAGGGTTAGGGTTGGGTAATCGTGCTGGTGTTAGTCTGAAAAATTACAGATATGTGAAAAGTACCGACCCTGCCATCTATTATA
>NW_026414804.1:0-224 GCF_001194135.2 Octopus bimaculoides | reverse complement strand
AATGATGACAGCGATAATGATGATGGTGATGATGACAGTGACGACGATGATGACAATGATGATGAAGATGACAACAATGATGACTGTGATAATGATGATGATGATGATGATGATGACAATGAGGATGACAATGACAATGATGATGACAATGATGATGATGATGACAACAATGATGATGACGATGATGACAATGATGATGATGATGATGACGGTGATGATGACGA
>NW_026414803.1:147-425 GCF_001194135.2 Octopus bimaculoides | reverse complement strand
ATATATATATATACACACATACATACATACATGTCTTTATATGTGTGTGTATCTGTCTTCAGGATCTATATGAGTGACTATATGTATGTATATATATATATGTATATATATGAATGTGCGTGCGTGTGTGTATGCATGACTTAAGAAAGTTTTATGCTAATGAACAAGCACACACACACATATATATATATATATATATATATATACATATGCATACATCCGTACATGCAAACTTATATATATATATATATATGTATATATATATATATATATACATA
>NW_026414803.1:0-115 GCF_001194135.2 Octopus bimaculoides | reverse complement strand
ATATATATATATATATATATATATATATATACATAAGCATATGTATCTCTACACATACATGTACATGTATGTATCAACACTCATATAAAATACACACACACACACACACACACAC
>NW_026414802.1:0-233 GCF_001194135.2 Octopus bimaculoides | reverse complement strand
TGCTCGGGATTAAAATGGCATAGATTTTTATTGCTTTACTTGTTTCAGTCGTGTGACTGCAGCCATGTTGGAGCACCACCGTTGGTCGAAGAAATCAACCACAGGATTTATTCTTTGTAAGCTTAGTACTCATTCTATCAGTGCCTTTTACCAAATCATTAAGTTACAGGAATGTAAACACAACAACATCAGTTGTCAAGCAATGGTGGGGGTACAAACACAAGACACAGGCA
>NW_026414801.1:0-524 GCF_001194135.2 Octopus bimaculoides | reverse complement strand
TTCTTTCCTCAGTCGAGTTCCAGATTATCTTTGCAATTTCGGCTGGTTGTGTACCTATATAGTGAATATAAGTGATTATAATTTAAGCTGTGTCTTTGTGAAGCACATCTACATCTTCACATTAATCCAATGTATATAGATTTTTGAATCTTTGAATAATGACGGATAGGCGATTCTATACTACTTATTGTGTAACTCTTATCTTATAATGAAACATATGTAACAATTAAAAGTATGTATGATGTATGCATAATAAAATTTTATGATATATATAATAAAAATATATAAAGTATACACATATATATATATCATATATATGTACCTATGTATGTATTTGTTCCTATATAAAATCTCGGCTCACATATCGTTCGTATACAGCTTAACATATATGGATGGTACGTCAATATTAGCCAGAACTAAGACCATTCTATTCAAAGTCATCATTTATCTATCAATAAAGTACTGATTACTCACTTTCATATTCGTTGCTTATATATGTATGTATGTATGTATGTATGTATGTA
>NW_026414800.1:0-371 GCF_001194135.2 Octopus bimaculoides | reverse complement strand
GATAGATAGATAGATAGATAGATAGATAGATAGATAGATAGATGTTTTGCTTTCATGTCAAGTTATAATGAAAACAATTTTACATTACTGAAAGGTTACTCAATGCTTTTTCTAAAATACATATTTATATTTTTACAAGAATAGAGTTAGCGACTTCAAAGTTGCAACCGATGAATGTTTCTTTTAATGTGACTTCTGAGTAAAGCCTGTTCATTCTGTCTTCTTGTTTTATAAATTTTTATATAAACTCTGCATGCACTAACGGAATTCCGCGTAGCTATCCAGTAAAAGGCGTAACCCTGCTGCATGATGGCATATAGCAACCGATAACGCATACGAGATTTGATATGCACGTTATGAGATTATATATA
>NW_026414799.1:0-336 GCF_001194135.2 Octopus bimaculoides | reverse complement strand
TCCCTCTCGCTCTCTCTCTCTCTCTCTCTCTCTCTCTCTCTGTCATTCCACCGTCTCTCTCTCACTGTCTCCCAAACACATGTATATGCATAACATTCTTACATGCAGAAACACTCATACATATAGAGACGTATTGAAAGAGGAAATCAGACGTTTCGCTATGAATGTGTTCTTGGGGGCTTACACGTGCGTATATAGAATGCATATAATTATATACAATCTCTGAGAAACTCATATTTTTCTACACTCTGCTTTGTTTCAAACTACGAAGTTACAAATGTAGGATCGATCTATTTAGGGTACTACACACACACGCACATATATATAAACCTACAT
>NW_026414798.1:0-266 GCF_001194135.2 Octopus bimaculoides | reverse complement strand
TTGCCTTCTCCTGTTCCTCTTCTTAGCCTTCTCCTGTTCCTCTTCGTTGCTTTCTCCTGTTCCTCTTCTTTGCCCTCTCCTGTTCATCTTCGTTGCCTTCTCCTGTTCCTCTTTTTTGCCTTCTCCTGTTCAACTTCTTTGCTTTATCCTGTTCCTCTTCTTTGCCTTCTCCTGTTCCTCTTCCTTGCCTTCTCCTATTACTTTTCTTTGCCTTCACCTGTTCCTCTTCTTAGCCTTCTCCTGTTCCTCTTCGTTGCCTTCTCCTG
>NW_026414797.1:0-324 GCF_001194135.2 Octopus bimaculoides | reverse complement strand
GCTACTTTTAACTAATTTTCCTCTTTTCAGGGTTACTTTGGCACATTTTTTAAATCCGAATTTCATATATATTTCCTTGGTAAAGCCATGTACTGTCTGTAGTAGTGTTTCCAGCTCTTTGTCATTTCTAGCGTATAGTTTTAGGTCATCCATATATAAAAGGTGGCTGACTGTTTTGCCGTAACATTTGTATCCGCATCCAGTTCTATTTAGCAATTCAGTTGAAGGTGTGAGTGCCAGGCAAAACAGGAGGGGAGAGAGCGTGTCTCCCTGCAATATTCCCCTTCTAATGGGGATGGCTTTCGTTTTCACAAGTCCCTCTTT
>NW_026414796.1:0-200 GCF_001194135.2 Octopus bimaculoides | reverse complement strand
ATGTATGTATGTATGTATGTATGAGTGTATTCGTTTATGGATGTCAATATATATAATGTGTGAGTAAATATACGTATATATGTGTTTTTGTGTGTATTTACACGTAGGTTAGTATGCTTGCATGTATACCTGTATGTACATATGTATGTATATATATATATGCATTAATATACGCATATATATGCAAATATATATATGTA
>NW_026414795.1:0-313 GCF_001194135.2 Octopus bimaculoides | reverse complement strand
TGTTGTTTACGTATGTATGCATGTATGTAAATATGTATATACATATGTATGTGAGTATGTATATACTTAAGTGTGTATATGTATGTAAATACGTATATAAGTAAGTATATATATGTATGTAAATGTGTATATATGTATATACGTCAGTGTATATATGTATGTCAATATGTATACACATGTTTGTAAGCATGTATGTCTGTACGTAAGTATGTATATGTATTTATATACAAGTACATATATGCAAGTACATATGTACATATGTACGTATATACCTATGTATGTATGTATGTATGTATGTATGTATGTATGTATG
>NW_026414794.1:0-539 GCF_001194135.2 Octopus bimaculoides | reverse complement strand
GGAGGATTAATTTTACAATTTATTGGAAGGACAGTATACACTTTATTATTATTTTTAATCTTTTAATATTTCTAATGGTTTAATTAATATTACATATACCATTGGTTCTTAATTCATCTTCGAAGAGCGGAATTACTGATAGTATGCTGATTTTTGATCACATTGTGATTATAGTAATATCCGCGAAACGATCGTCAGATGTTTAATTCTTTAAATTTTAGGTTTTTTTATATTTTAGACTTTACAATATTCATGCTTAATTACGCATAAATTTTTATACGCATTTATATTCACATGTATCTTTATCTACATTCATATTTTTATACATATTTATCTTTATATTTCGTATATTTATATTTTAAATTTTAAATTTATTATATTACCATGTCATATTGGATATATATCTTTCGAAATATTAAATATTGATTTCCTGAGAATATTATTGATAAGTTTATGAATTTATTAATATTATAAAAACACATATATATTTTTTTATTTGCTCAAAATAATAGAGCACTCAATATAAGTTCAGTTACATA
>NW_026414793.1:0-241 GCF_001194135.2 Octopus bimaculoides | reverse complement strand
TTCTTCCTGAATGCATATACCAGCGGCTTATGGTCCGTGTAAATGCTGAAGACGGATCCTTCTAACATATGGCGGAAGTGTTTTATAGACAGATACGCAGCCAGTAGCTCACGTCCAAAAGTACTATATTTCATCTCCGCAGGTTGAAGTCACTTGGAGAAAAATGATAATGGTTGCCAAACGCCATTAATAAACTGCTGAAGGACACCTCCGACTCCGGACATGGACGCGTCAACTAGTA
>NW_026414792.1:0-377 GCF_001194135.2 Octopus bimaculoides | reverse complement strand
TATATAAATATATATATATATATATGCGTGCGTGTGTGTGTATTATATTACATTCGCGTATAAGTATATAAATAAATATCAAACACTCACATCAATATATATATATGTACGCAAATGTTACATATATGCATATATACATACATATATGTGAATATATTATATGCATATATATGTACATAAATATATGCATACCTATGTCAACATATGTATGCATATAAATATGTAAATATATATATATATATATACCTATATATATATGTTTATATATATGTATATATATATATATATATACCTATATATAAGTATATATATATGTATATATACCTATATATATAAGTGTGTATATATATATATATGTATATATATATATATATATA
>NW_026414791.1:0-235 GCF_001194135.2 Octopus bimaculoides | reverse complement strand
TATATAGACATAGATATATATCACCGGGTCGAATAGACTAACCGCTGTTGATATACACCAGGGATGTGATCACAATATGCTTTCTCGCATTGATTTAGACTTCAATTTATGCTCTTATACCAGAGATAACGTGAAACGAATTTTTTTTCTTTTTTTTTACTGAACAGTGGATATCGAAACACATAAATCTTTAAACAGGAATGGTGTGTAGTAAGTAGCTTGCTTACCAACCACA
>NW_026414790.1:0-466 GCF_001194135.2 Octopus bimaculoides | reverse complement strand
ATATGTACATATATATATATATGTATTTGTGTATGTATATAGATAGGGGTCAGTAGATAAACGAAAGAAGGGCAACTCAACACATTTACTGGCAGTTATATGTAATATGTATGTATCAAATCATTTGGATTCAAACTCTTTGATTCTCTAAGCTTCAAGTGTTACGCTAATCTTCCGCCATTGGATTTTGAACGAGAGGATGGTTGAGGAGAGTCAATGTTTAATGTAGACGTTCGTCTGTGAGTGACCGAGAAAGTTCACGCGGTGTCACAGATTGATGTTGGTATCTCAGCGCCAACAATTAATTCCGACTTCTCTCCCCCATCCAACCAGGCGACTTATTTTCTCTCAACTACGCATTCGATTATTTTGTTTACCATGCAGTATTTTCCAAGGAATTCCTCTCATTCACACTCCAAGAGCCGAAGATTAGGTTCACGCTTCAAACTGAGAGTACTACGGAGTT
>NW_026414789.1:1345-2481 GCF_001194135.2 Octopus bimaculoides | reverse complement strand
CGTAGCGAATGTATGTGTGTTTGTTTATATATATATATATATATATATATTTGTAATATGTATGTGATATGTGTATGCCTGTATGTGAGTGCATGAGTATATAAATATTATTACATATATTAGACATATTCTTAATTTTTTTTAATTAAACAAAAATAATGACAGTTAGTTTTAATATTTTTATAATATTAATTAAAGCTAATCGAGATTATTAGTATTAGGAGTTATATTATTACTTGTAGATTCATGATTCAGAGAGGGAAAAAATTGCGTATTACGTAGCTGCCTAGATTAGGTGTATTACGTCATTAAATTATGTTTTCTTAAAAGAACATCGAGATTTTTTATAAAGAAGGTTATCTATTAGGTTGTCAAGAAAGTTCTTGCGGTTTTTAACCTTTAAATTCAGATGCACATATCTCTACTCAAACAAAACTTTATTAATCGAAATAAACACCATCAGATCAACACAGTTTTGCCAACACGAAACAAGTTTATTTTGTAAATAGTTTGATAGATGTCATAGAGACTTTAGTCTCTCTCTATCACCTTTCAACAGCATTACAAATGAAGAGACATTAGAACAATTTTACAACATAATAAAAATAAGGTTTATTTATGATGATGCTTGGTTTCACAATTCCTGTCATTCAGCTTAGCAGCCGCTGATTAAGTTGTGATTTGGTATTGGAAGGTTAAAGGATTCCTTGACGCCTACCAGAGAAACAAGTAGCTATCACCATCGAAGTGAAGTGGTGATTCGTTGAGGAGCGAGGAGTTGTCACGTAGAAGCTCTGTGGTTCAACTGCCTAACAAAGTGAAACTCTCTCTTTAAGTACCAGTTTTACTACGCATGCGCACTCGAGGGGCTTCCGGTGGTGAAGTCCCCTGCGCATGCGCAGAATAGTACTTCCTCAATGGCGGCTATAATTTTGCGCCACTACAATTTATGCCAGTAGCGTAAAAATCCTGCGTTCTGGTGGCGATGAAATCGTTGAAGGCGTGTTTAGCATCGTCTTGGTTTTTGAAGCATTTCTCACGCAGGAAGTTGCCGAGATGCTTGAAAAAGTAGTAGTCGGTAGGCGAGAGGTCTAGTGAGTATGGCGGATGAGGCAGTTACGTAGCCCAATTCGTTC
>NW_026414789.1:0-957 GCF_001194135.2 Octopus bimaculoides | reverse complement strand
CTCAAGTATTTTTGTTTTTCCAATCTCTTTCAAGTAGTTGGAAATTGTCATATACGCTACGTCTAATTCAGAAGCAAGCTCTCGAACAGTTGGGCGTGGATTGGCTTCCACTAAGGCTCTTAGTTGATCGTTGTCAACATCCGATGGCCAACCACTACGCTTATCATCTTCAAGACTCTTGTCACCGCTACGAAATTTCTTGAACCACCATTGTGCTGTACGTTCATTAGTGGTTCCTGGACCAAACGCATCGTTGATGTTGCGAGCTGTTTCAGCAGCTTTTCGGCCTAGCTTGAACTGGAATAAGAAAATTGTGCGAATTTGCTTTTTGTCCATGTTGTATTCAACGTTCCAGAAAAAATGGCCTAATTAGTCAAAAAGAAAAGAGTAGCACGATTAGATAGAGCGAAAAACAGGCTTTAAAAGCTCTTTTTATATTTCACCGTAGGCGACCAGGGTTGCCGGGTATGCGAATAAGAACATAAGAGTTAAGGACTAGAGTAGATAAGATCCGGAGTACACATGTTTCATAGCGTGCGGAACCTCAGAAGTGGTAAATATCCAAACGAAATATATACCGCAGGTTGCTCTTCAAGCGAAGAATATCTTGATTAAACAAAAGTTTGCATTGTCGCTAAGAGGTACATGTTAACACATGGAAGATTCAATCACATTCTGATTGAATCTTCCATGTATTAACATGTTCCTCCTTGCAACAATATAAACTTTCCTTTTATCAAGATATCCTTGACATGAAATGATTGAATCTTCCATGTGTTAACGTGTACCTTCTTACGACAATGCAAACTTTCGTTTAATCAAGATATCCTTCACCTGAAGTGTAGCCTGCGGTATTTCACCCCGCTTGGATATTTACCACTTCCGAGGTTCCGCTCGCTATGAAACATGTGTAGCCCAAATCTTATCTACTCCATTCCTTAATTTATATATATATAT
>NW_026414788.1:0-829 GCF_001194135.2 Octopus bimaculoides | reverse complement strand
CAAAAAATCTAACTGCAAATAGAAAAAATAAACGTACATAATACGTATAAAGTAAATAACAAAATATAAATAATAGCTATATAAATAATATCATTGAAAACAAATCATTATATATTCATTTATCAACAGACTGATACTGTGATATGTCGACGAAATATGACAATTATTATTGAAATTAGTTTCAAATTGCTATACAAAATACAATTAGCAAAATCTTCTGTAAAGTCAAGAAAAACACTCGCACAAACACGCATATATACGTACACATATAAATACATATACGTAGGGACAGCTTTTTGCATATATGGATATAAACATTTCTATTTCATCTGCTTCTTTATATAATATTCACGTTCTATAAGGCGGCGAGCTGGCAGAAACGTTAGCACGCCGGGCGAAATGCTTAGCGGTTATTTCGTCTACCGTTGCGTTCTCAGTTCAAATTTCGCCGAGGTCGACTTTGCCTTTAATCCTCTCGGGCTCGATAAATTAAGTACCACTTACGCACTGGGATCGATCTAATCCACTTAATCCCTTTGTCTGTCCTTGTTTGTCCCTTCTATGTTTAGCCCGTTGTGGGCAATAAAGAAATAAGAAACGTTAGCACGTCTGTCTTTACGTTCTGAGTCCAAATTCCGCCGTGGTCGACTTTGCCTTTCATCCTTTCGGAGTCAATAATTTAAGTAGCAGTAGCAATTGCGTACTGAAGTTGATCTAATCGACGGGGCTCCTCCCCCAAAATTTGGAGAGGCATGTCTCGTCACGCTTTCATAAAACAACTTGACAAGTTTGTGTCTGGTTCTATATATGCTGGAAGTAAAGCCGCAAA
>NW_026414787.1:0-395 GCF_001194135.2 Octopus bimaculoides | reverse complement strand
TTTTCCCTCACCTCATGAGCTTTGTTTTCATTTTGGATCATTGTTGTTGTTGTTACTGTTGTTGTTTTTGTTTAGCCCTAGGTCACTCCTGATTGAGCAAACTTATATCCAAAGGTTTTCCAGGAGAGATCTTCGGTCGCTGAGGCTGAATGTAGGGAGCGACTGCGAGGCTTTTAGCTATATACTGTTCATGCATAAGGGGACAGTGCAAGGTGAGATTTCTTTTTCATTGATTTATATATGTGACTACATATTGGTTTCAAATTTTGGCACCAAGCCAGAAAGCTCGGGGGAGAGAGAAAATCGATTACATCGACCCCGGAAGGATGAAAGGCAAAATCAACATCGGTGGAATTTGAACTCAAAACGTAAAGACGGACGAAATACCGCTAAGC
>NW_026414786.1:0-223 GCF_001194135.2 Octopus bimaculoides | reverse complement strand
ATATAATATTAGGTTTAAAGACAGGGTATATTAATGTATAATTTACCACTTATAATAAAATTGTATATTTGTGTTTATTTACTAAAATTTCTAGAGATAATATAATATAGATTTCCATTAATTTAGAATTTATTATCAGGAATCAATAATTTATAATGCTTGATTGTTTATAATTAATAATATTATGAGGGTTTTCTCCCTTAGATGGACTTTTATTTAAGGA
>NW_026414785.1:0-376 GCF_001194135.2 Octopus bimaculoides | reverse complement strand
GTATCGACTGATTTCGCGATTACTAGAATGAATCTAGATTTCGTTCATCATCACTACACTCTCCGAGGGCATCCAGCTGTAGAAACTCTGCCAAATCAGATTGGGGCCTGGTGTAGCCATCTGGATCACCAGTCCTCAGTCAAATCGTCCAACCCATGCTTGCATGGAAAGCGGACGTTAAACGATGATGATGATCATATATATGTATGTATGTATATATATATATTGCATGCTTTTTACAGCATTAGGAGTTTTTAACTCTGCTTGCAATGTAGGTGCTTTGGTACCCTTGGTTGCAGTTAGTGATGATTAAATTTTCCTCTCTCTCTGTATGTATATATATATATATATATTCAAATATATATATATATATATA
>NW_026414784.1:297-439 GCF_001194135.2 Octopus bimaculoides | reverse complement strand
TATATATTTATTTATTTATATAAATTTATTTATATATATATATATATTTACATATATTTATTTATTTATATATATATTTGTATTTATATATATTTTTATATATAGTTATTTAATTATATATATTTATTTATATATATTTATT
>NW_026414784.1:0-129 GCF_001194135.2 Octopus bimaculoides | reverse complement strand
GTTTATTTATATATATATATTTATATTTATATATTTATTTATATATATATTTATACATATTTATTGATATATATATTTTTATATATATATATATATATTTATATATTACTTATTTATATATATTTATAC
>NW_026414783.1:0-370 GCF_001194135.2 Octopus bimaculoides | reverse complement strand
TGAGTGATAGATAGTCAGCCAGAGGTAGACACACAGAGACAGATATACATCATAATAACATAAACAAGTGCAACAATTTTCATCTGCTCCCGAGAAACTCTAAGTGACAGATCAGTGATTTTATTTTAAATTTCTACTCACCCTGATAAGTTTGTAATTTTCCTCCTCCACCATCTTGATAGCATCTGTTGATTGTTCCAGAAGTTTCATTCTTTTCTCATTTTCTTTCTGACAAATTTGGTAACGAGACTGCAATGTTTGCAACTGGGTTTGGACATTGTCAAGTCTGAAGGATATTCAGTTATAAAATTGAGTATTGTGTATTCAGACATAAATATATATATACTAGCAGAAATACCCGGCGTTGCCC
>NW_026414782.1:0-225 GCF_001194135.2 Octopus bimaculoides | reverse complement strand
TATATATGTATAATATATATATATATATATTATATATGTATTTATATATGTATAATATATATATATATATTATATATGTATTTATATATGTATAATATATATATATATATATTATATATGTATTTATATATGTATAATATATATATATTATATATGTATTTATATATGTATGATGTATATATATATATATTATATATGTATTTATATATGTATAATATATATATA
>NW_026414781.1:0-289 GCF_001194135.2 Octopus bimaculoides | reverse complement strand
AAAGTAAGTGTTCGATATTATAATCGTGCGTGTGTGTGTGTGTGTGTGTGATACTGGATGGACGTGTATGGTTGAGCATATGACCATGTGTTTGTGAATAATGGTGTTTGTGTATCGTGTATATATGTTTCTGTATGATTCTATGTATGTTGTAGTGGCTTAAGTGTTACGTTTCTAATGTATTCATATTTTAAACCAAACAACCTGTTTCTTGACTAATTCCTACGTTGCATTTTTCTTAACAACAACCACATTGATAAAATTTTCTGCGTATACACACACACACATA
>NW_026414780.1:0-356 GCF_001194135.2 Octopus bimaculoides | reverse complement strand
TATATGTATATATGTATCTGTGCATATATATATATATATATATATATATACGCAAGCTATCATGTATGTAGACATAGTCATGTCTACACAGACATATATACATGCATACACATGCACGACACAAGTATATGAGACCGATGCCAATAAGCATATGCATACGCATAGCTACCCCTTCAGGCTTAACAGCTCTACCCAGATGTAGGACCGTTAGATAGATAGAAAGATAGATAGATAGATAGATAGAGACAGAGAGAGAGAGAGAGATTGAGACATAGATTGATAGGCGCACACATATATGTACATATGTATATATATATTGTGTATTTGCACCGATATATATATATATATATATATAT
>NW_026414779.1:0-205 GCF_001194135.2 Octopus bimaculoides | reverse complement strand
TATATATATAGATAGATAGATAGATATATAGATAGATATGGATTACCTATAAGGATCCAATGCAACCTAGGCATAACAACGCGTAGTACGCCATAAATGGCTAGGTAAATAACAGATTTCACAGTGACGTAAATAGTAATGAAAGTATGAGCGTTGGCAGGATACCGCAGATGTATGTATGTATGTATGTATGTATGTATGTATG
>NW_026414778.1:0-345 GCF_001194135.2 Octopus bimaculoides | reverse complement strand
GCGTACAAAAGTTTCAAATCGCCTAAACAAACAAATTGAAAGCAGTGAAACGTCCCGCCTGAAAATAAAACTGCTGGAGATTGAAAAAAATCTGCAACTCTCCCACGAAAAAGAAAGAGCAGACAAAGAAGCCTGGGCTATAGACAATATAAAATCTAACCCCAGAGCTTTCTACAAGTTTGCCAAAGAAACAGCTTCAGTGCACTGCAGGATAGGGCCACTCCTTGAAAAAGATGGTGCACTAACAGGAAACCCAAGGAGGATAAGTGAAATACTAAATGAACAACTCAAAAGGGTTTTCACTCCACCCCTAGGGCACTTTCAAGTCAGCAATCCAACTGACTT
>NW_026414777.1:0-253 GCF_001194135.2 Octopus bimaculoides | reverse complement strand
AGCTAAATATTCTAATAAATTTGCTAATGTCTAAATAACTCACGTTAATTATGACCATGCGAAATCAAGACCACGTGAGGTAGACATTAAGAAATTTATCGGCCAGTGAGTTTAAAATATCTCACCCTAATGAATTCAATTCAGTGTGTATCATAAATAGTCCCGCATAGAAAAAAGGCCCGTACGACTTGTTGCGGTTTAGATATCCACCTTAGAGGTATTACTAAAATATAGATATACAGGGCAGGGAATC
>NW_026414776.1:0-359 GCF_001194135.2 Octopus bimaculoides | reverse complement strand
AATACACATATAATGATATCTTTTTTTTTTTAATCATAAGACCGCGGCCATGTTGGGGCACCAGCTTGGAGAAAATTTTAGTCGATTGAATCAACCCCAGTATTCTTTTTTTATTTTTAAGCATGATACTTATATTATCGCTCTCTCTTTTCCGAACCGCATAGTTACAGGGATGTAAACACACCAACACCGATTGCCAAGTGGTGGTGGGGAACAAACACTGACACATAAATATATATACATATACGATGGGCTTCTTTCAGTTTCCGTATACCAGATCCATTCCATTCACAAGGCTTAGGTCGGTCCGGGACTATAGTTGAAGACATTCAACCAAAGTGCCACGCAGTGTGACTGAA
>NW_026414775.1:0-523 GCF_001194135.2 Octopus bimaculoides | reverse complement strand
AGAAGCCCGTCGTATATATGTATATGTATATGTATGTGTGTGTTTGTGTGCAACAATTTCATTCCCGAGCAATGCCGGGTGGCTCTGCTAGTATATATATAAATTTTTTTCACAATGAGATAAAAAAACCAAGGCTGTGAAGATTTTAGAACATTTATAAATAGGTCTTACAGCTATTTCCAGAATATTTATTATATCCCTTTATCGGAGACGGTGTGAGAAAATGGTTTCTCACACCGTTTCCGATGAAGGGATATAATAAATATCTTGGAAACAGCTGTAAGACCTGCTATTTATAAATGTTCTAAAATTTTCACAGCCTTTCTTTTTTAACTTATTCTGAAAACATTCTTTTTATATATACACACGCTGATATATGACCTACGTTGGACTCCTTATTCGCATAATCACCAAACCTGGAGCTTAACTACGATTTATCTATAGCACTTACTCAGCATTACCTGACACGTTTGGGTCTTACTGACACCATTACCTCTCATAACCTCCTGTATATATATATATA
>NW_026414774.1:0-656 GCF_001194135.2 Octopus bimaculoides | reverse complement strand
ATATATATATATATATATATATATATATATATATACATACACACAGATACGTACACATATTAATGCACACACAGACACACACACAGAGGCGTACTCATATATATATAGAATTATGTACTTGTACATGAGTAAACTTATTTTTTCTATGAATATTCAAGAGTAGAGGGCGAAATATGTTACTGTTATATTGTTTTAGGTATTATAC
The DNA here is from genome assembly GCF_001194135.2 of Octopus bimaculoides. Taxonomy (NCBI): domain Eukaryota; kingdom Metazoa; phylum Mollusca; class Cephalopoda; order Octopoda; family Octopodidae; genus Octopus; species Octopus bimaculoides. The sequence continues at coordinate 451 of NW_026414774.1, read as the reverse complement.
ATTTTAAATTTGCTATGATTTCTGAGACAGGCAAAAGAAACTACGTAGACAATATGATTGGCAGGTGTCGAATTTCTCAATAACAAGGTGAAGACATGTACTGTAAGTTCCTGCTATAGATACAAGAAAGAAAATAAGAATGTTGTTGAGAAAATAACAGAAAAAAGAATGAGACACACAGAATGCTGGTGGAATGAATAATTAGCTTGTATATAAAGTTATTTTTATACAATCTATCGGCACATCTTGTTACCGAATCAATAATTCTGCTTTGTATCAACGCCTTGTTCTAAATTAATGCGATTAGTGCTATCGAAGACAGACATAGGTTAGTAAATAAATAAATATGCAGAACTTTCGAAACTACAAAACTAATTCAATGTCAAAAGAATAAAGAGATATAAATAAATCATATAATCCATATGAAACCACATCACACCACCCACACGAG
>NW_026414773.1:0-348 GCF_001194135.2 Octopus bimaculoides | reverse complement strand
ATATATACACACACACACACACATATATATACTTGGAAGAGGATGCGTGGCGTTCAATCATATAACATCCACACGTATATAGACCTATGCATATGATTCCTACATACATGCATACATACATATGCATATCTGTTTGTCTATCACTGTATCTGTCTGTCTGTCTGTCTGTCTGTCTGTCTCTCTCTCTCTCTCTCTCTCTCTCTCTCTCTCTCTCTCTCTATATATATATATATATATATATATATATATATATATATATATATATATACATATATGTATGTGCGTGTGTCTGTGTATGGATGTGTGTGTATATATACTTGAATATATATGTATATTGTACGAATACAC
>NW_026414772.1:0-377 GCF_001194135.2 Octopus bimaculoides | reverse complement strand
AGTCAGTGAGCCATGAAGCAGGAATAGGGGTCCTATTTTATACTGTGCCTTAGCAGTCTCTTTTGCAAATCTGTAGAAAGCCATGGGGTTTGTTTTTATGCTTTCTACTGCTCTCTTCTCCTTCTCTGCTCTCTTCTCCTTCTCTGCTCTCTCCTTTTCATGGGAGAGTTTGATCTTGTTTTCTATTTCTAACAGTGTTAGTTTTAATTTAGTCCTTTTCCTATCCTCCAGTTCTCTATTTAACTGGTTTGAGACCTTTGTTCTGTGTCTCATAAGGATTTTTCTGTCTCTAGGATTTCTATTGGCATGTTTGCTGGTCTTTCTTTTTAGCACGTATTTGGTGCATATGTCTTGTATGGTTGACATAAAATGACTTA
>NW_026414771.1:0-303 GCF_001194135.2 Octopus bimaculoides | reverse complement strand
ACAAACTTTAGCAAATGAACATACAAGAAACCAACAAAATTTAGAAATGCAAATTTGGTGTTTTCCAGCCGTTTTTTTTTTCGACGCTTTCAGATAGTTTTCATTTTCGCAAAAAGCACTTTTCATTTTAAAGTCTAGTGGGTTATATATAGGCTAGAAGGTTAATATAGGCTAGATGTTTGATGAAAACATTATATTTATCAGAGTTCACAACGTTTTTCACAAAACTTGAACTCACAAAATTTTGCGTGGTAAAACAAGACAATTTCAAAAGGCGAATTTCGTGTTTTCCAGTAGTTTATT
>NW_026414770.1:0-219 GCF_001194135.2 Octopus bimaculoides | reverse complement strand
GATGATATCACCAGCAGTGACATAGGTGGATCGCAGGCACAATAGCATTAAATAGTTATGAATTATAGATTTGCGTGAAATGTAATGATGCTTAACATGCATCTACCTGCTAGAAATAAGATCTAAAGTGTTAAATTAATCCACCATGCTGCACCAAGATAACAGAGAGAAACAGTATAGGAGGAAAACAGAAAGAATTAAAACATTTAACAGCACAAA
>NW_026414769.1:0-303 GCF_001194135.2 Octopus bimaculoides | reverse complement strand
ATATATATATATATATATAACTTTTATCTTTTGCTCGTTTAAGTCATTAGACTGTGGCCATGCTGGGGCACTGCCTTCAAGAATTTTTTAGTCGAATGAATCAACCCCAGTACTTATTTTCTTTTAAGCCTAGTATTTACTCTATTGCTCTCTTATGCTGAACTGCTAGGTTATGGAGACGTAAACACACCAGCACCAGGTGTCAAATGGTGGTGGAGGACAAACACAGACACAAAGACACACACACAGATTTTATATATATATATATATATATATATACAAGTTTCTTATCAATCAAATCTA
>NW_026414768.1:0-376 GCF_001194135.2 Octopus bimaculoides | reverse complement strand
TATATATATATCCCTAATTCTACGCCAATTGGGAAACACTCAGTTTTATCGTTATAGGTGCGAAACTGAATAGTACCATTGGTCGATAACTGATGAAGAATTACGGATTTTCTGTTTGTCTACCGTTCGTTTTTACATTCTGTATACGTTACGCCATTTGTTTATACATTTTTTTCATTTAAAGCTATATAGTGCTATTAACCTGTGAACCGTCTATGTTACTGCGGTTAATATTATTTTGAATGTGAACATTTGAATGCTTTTGCTTGAGATAATCTGGAACTCGACTGAGGATAGAATGCACCGAATGACCCATACTCGTTTATTCCTGTCCTTTTTTGTATCGTCTGACTGTCCGTATGTTTTGTTGTCGTCT
>NW_026414767.1:0-228 GCF_001194135.2 Octopus bimaculoides | reverse complement strand
TCTCTCTCTCTCTCTCTTTCTCTCTCTCTCTCATTATATATACTTTCTTATTTGCCGTATAACTGAAGGGTAAACCACTTTTTACCCCCGCCCATATATAACACTCAATTGCGATATTGTCACACAATTACTAGTACTTGGGTATGAATAATTGGGTACACTACCAGCAATATATTGTATAGGTACTATCCCTTAGTTGGTTTCTCAACCTCTAACTCACACAGAAAT
>NW_026414766.1:0-618 GCF_001194135.2 Octopus bimaculoides | reverse complement strand
TATATGTATGTATATATATCTATGTATGTTTCACCAAGCCAGGTGAGATGCTGTGTTCAAAATGAACTGTGTGTTTATACACGTGAGCAACTACTTGCACTTATGCTACATTTTATATTTGTGTATGCGTAAATATGTGAATGTGTGTTTGACCATTTTCTGCCACTATCTTCCTTACCTATTATCGCCATTAACTTGATGCTATCTCTGATCGGGATAGTTTCGGAGCTGATTTTGTTTTCCTCCTTAGATACCTTGATTGCACTTCTAACCAATCTCTCTCCATCTTTCCTTATCTCACCAATAATAAAATTCCTTAATGGCCATATTTGGAAGCATCTACCAAATATGCATTCAATTCTGAACTTGGTTTTTGCCTGCCAGTTAACATTGGTGACCATCAATGGATTATATTACAGTTTTCTTCTGATTATCTAATGTTATAAGGTGATTAAGCAATTGTCTATGAAATAATGACCAAATGGCTTACTGGGATATGTTTGTGAAACACATGTAAAGATTATGCTATTTATGATATTATAATAAAGCCACTTTCTAGCCAAATCTCCAGTTTTTTTTTATGTATGTATTTATATGTATATATATTTATATATATAT
>NW_026414765.1:0-242 GCF_001194135.2 Octopus bimaculoides | reverse complement strand
TATTATTATTATTATTATTATTATTATTATTATTATTATTAACACCATTATTACACTTCTTCATATTCTTAAGCTTCTACTCCACCTCCTTCTTCCGCAACTTCTTCCATTCTCTACGTATCTACTAATATGAATATTCTAATTATGTTCTAGCATTATCAGTCTGATCACCGTGGACGCTATGTTATAATTCGTGATCATAAAAGTATTATTTCGGTTCTTGTTTTGTGTTTTGTTTTGTT
>NW_026414764.1:0-1055 GCF_001194135.2 Octopus bimaculoides | reverse complement strand
TATATATATATATATATATATATATATACACATACCCACAAACACACACAGATACATAAAAGATAAGTCTATATCTACCTGAAGAGATCATCTTCTTGTGACCACACACAACTTGTTCCCATATTTCTCTTAGGTCCTTAACAAGGTTCTGCTTAGATACAGTCACGGGTCCCCTTTCTTTTGCTGCTGTTGTTGTTGTTGCGGCTGATGTGGTTGTTGTTGTTGCTGCTGAACCTGAATGCCCTGATGGCACATCAATCTGTGGCCTGTGGTTAACAGTTAACATTTGATTTCCGGTAACAGTGGGAAGAGCAGCAGAAGCAACAGTAGCAGCAGCAGCAGATGAAGAGAGTGAACTGACCCCAATTGGGACATTACATACCCCAGGAGGAGCTGAACTGTTCTGTGGGATAAATGGAAGATGAGATGCATGAGTGAAAAGAAAATAGAGAAAAATTAGTGGATGTTGGTAGATACTAAATCAACTCTGTTAGACCAGTCTTCTAAGAGAGAGGTCCCAATTTTCAGGCTATGGAGCACCTGGCTCCAGACGATGACCGAGAGAGAGAGAGAGGTGGAAGAAGAGAGAGGGTAATGCCTTAAGGTGAGGTGTTAAGGGAAGGTATTTTGTAATACCATCATCATTTAATCCCTGTTTTCCATGCTGCCAAGCCAAAGAGCTCCACCAGGTTCCAGTTTGATCTGGCTTGGTTTCTATGGCTGGATGCCCTTCTTAATGCCAACCACTTTACAGTGTGTGTGCTGAGTGCTTTTAACATGCCACAACTTGAGTATTTCCTACATGGCACTGGTACAAGTGCTTTTCACAGGGCACTAGCAACGGACTCTTGCAGGCCAATCCTCTTCGCCAGGGGATGTAGCCTCAACACTTTTGCTGTGGAGGACAGTTCCTCTGGTTATATGTATCTATAAATGACATAATGGACTCCCATCATAAAAAAAACAGATAGGAGTGGCTGTGTGGTAAGTAGCTTGTTTACCAGTCACATGGTTCCGAGTTCATTCCCACTGCGTGGCACCTTGGGCAAGTGTCT
>NW_026414763.1:213-315 GCF_001194135.2 Octopus bimaculoides | reverse complement strand
TATATATATATATTTATTTATATATATATATATTTATTTATATATATTTACATATTTATTTATTTATTTACTTATTTATATATATTTATATATTTATTTATA
>NW_026414763.1:0-103 GCF_001194135.2 Octopus bimaculoides | reverse complement strand
ATTTATTTATTTATATATATTTAAATATTTATTTATATATATTTATTTTATTAATATATATTTATGTATATATATATTTATCTATTTATATTTATTTATTTAC
>NW_026414762.1:0-333 GCF_001194135.2 Octopus bimaculoides | reverse complement strand
ATATTCATAATATGATAATGAAAGATGAAAGATAAAATCATGCTTAGGTAGTGTTGAGTCTAGTTGTGTATGAACTCATGGACTAGACTCAATATATATGACATCTTTCAATCTACTCGTAAGCGTTTTAATCCCATCAATGAAATACGTTTTCGGTTTCGAAGAGAAGAACTCTGCAAGGTCAGTTTCGACATCCTCAGTTGTTTGGTGAGTTTCTCCATCCAAATGATTCTGTAAACTATGGAACCCATGGAAATCGGAAGGAGCAAGGTTTGAGGAATAAGGCGGATGAGCAATTTTCTCCGAGACAAGATCCTCCAATTTCTGTGAGGG
>NW_026414761.1:0-365 GCF_001194135.2 Octopus bimaculoides | reverse complement strand
GCGTGCACATTTTTTAACTGATGGGGGAGGAAGTGGTGTATGTAGTTTGGCATTGGTTAATAGTGTTTTGAAAGATTTGTATTGCCTTTTGCATTTAAGGACTTTGTGTGTATTGATGATATTGTTCATTTTCGGGTCTGTGGTGAGTAAGGGGAGGTTTTGTTTGATTGTGGTGTATGCTTCGATGTTTTTGGGGTTGTAGGTGGAGATGTATGGAAGTATTTTGGGGTTGGGTGTCTTATTATCTTGGTTGTTTTTTAGTGTTTTTGTCAAGTTCCTTGGCACGTTTTATTCCAAGATCTATGAGTATGGAGGGATATTGGCGTTGTAACAGTGTTTTTTTAGAGGTCTTGTAAGCGTATTTC
>NW_026414759.1:0-246 GCF_001194135.2 Octopus bimaculoides | reverse complement strand
GTATATTTATATATATATATATATATATGTATGTATATTTATATATATATGTATATTGATATATATATGTATGTATGTGTATTTATATATATATATGCATGTATATTTATATATCTAGGTATGTATATCTATACATACATATATATGCATATATATATTATTATACTCTATTACTCTCTATGTATGTATGTATATCTATACATATATAGATATATACATACATATATATATATATATATATATATA
>NW_026414758.1:0-270 GCF_001194135.2 Octopus bimaculoides | reverse complement strand
CGGATTGCTGTTTTCGGTTCATATATTGGCATTTACCGCTCAGAGAAAATTTGATAGTCAGTTACTGACTTGTAGTAAACCAAACGTTTATTCTTCATGGTGTGACAGCTGACCATTCAGCTTGATCTAAGATTTGGAAATCTGGCTCTAGGGCAAGACATGTTAATTGATAGTTTTATCAAATATTTCTTTAAAACGAGTTACAAACGACAGACATATATATGTAAGGAATAAGACTCCGCTACTAAATTATGAAACAAACTTGAACAC
>NW_026414757.1:0-354 GCF_001194135.2 Octopus bimaculoides | reverse complement strand
ACACCACTACAACGAACGCAGTCACCAACACTACCACCACCACTACTATTATTGCTACCACCACCACTGCCGTTATCACCACTACACCACCATTACTACATATTTTCACTATTACTATAATCCTCCTGTTCAGCATCGTCATCATAATCTTCATCAGCATCATCAGCATCCCATTCACCACTGAAATCAACCGGGGGTTAAACTATAATCAGCACAACAGACACCAGACAAAACACACTACTAGCACCACTACCACTACCACCAGTGTCACTACCAAGACCCCTACCAATATTATACCGAGTACAACCACTAACATCACCACCACCACCTCTACTTTTTCCTCAACTGCACCCG
>NW_026414756.1:0-449 GCF_001194135.2 Octopus bimaculoides | reverse complement strand
ATATATATATATATGCATTTGTATGTCTGCATGCATGTGCAATATCATATATACGTGCGTGCGCGCGTGTGTGTATGATAAAATGGGAGAAAGGCGGGGTTATGCGCTGAGGTAGTGATCCTGATACATAATCAGTTATTTGTTTGAATATTGGAAAGTATGTAGTGAATTTCATAACATTTAATTATGCTTCCAATAAACTATAAAACCGTAGAAATGATTGAACGCATGTATGTGCTATTTAAACGCTATTGTAATTAATGCAAAAGAAAATGAAAATTTCGTTTGGAAACAGTACAAAGTTTAACAAGCAAAGGATAATTGGATATCCTACGGAGTACAGAAACACAGTCATGAAGAATAACAGTTTTTTTGCTAACACCGGCGAGGGTAGTGCAAGGGAACAAATAAATATCTGAATATAAATATAAAATTTGTGTTTATATATA
>NW_026414755.1:0-241 GCF_001194135.2 Octopus bimaculoides | reverse complement strand
TATCTAAGTGCATGTATGTCTCTTATCTTTTGCCTTTTATTTGTTTCAGTTATTTGAATAAGGCCATACTGGAGCACCTCTTTTAGTCAAGCAAATCGACCCCAGGACTTATTCGTAGTAAGCCGAGTACTTATTCTATCGGTCTCTTCTGCTGTACCACTAAGTTATGGGGATGTAAGCACACTAACATCGGTTGTCAAACCCAGATACACAAACACACACACACACACACACACACACA
>NW_026414754.1:0-674 GCF_001194135.2 Octopus bimaculoides | reverse complement strand
ATACACACATGTACACTTACGTGCATATACATATGTAAATATAGAGTGTTTAATTGTTTGAATCGTAACCAGGGGGCACTGTAAAAGTATTGATGAAAGAAAATAGAGCAGATTCTACGAAGAATTAGGGTCTAACTGCTAATATAGCGGTCGTACTAGCTGCACATTCACACAGTCGAGTTGTTGTCAGTGTTGACGCCTTGTATAGGACCAGTCTCACTCTTTGGAAATGATGACAGTAGTAATTTGGTATTTGTGTTCATCACACACTCTGTGAACAACATACTTCATTCTTTTCTGTTAGAGTTCTCCATATCTTGCGTTACTTGTGTTCTCCCCTGTTTGGAGCCCAACTTGTCCCTATAGACAAAATGTGTACCTGCGCACCATACCAGAAGTTTCACCACGCCAGTCCAATGACTTATATGCTCATGGCTTGTAAAACCATGAGCTGAAGGTGTTTTAGCACCGGCAACATGAGAGTTATATACTCAGCTACGCCATTGCAGCCATTGGAAAATACACAAGGCATATACATTAGTACATCAATACATAATAAACTCTTTCTTTTAAATTTTAATGAGTATCTCGCTACATAGAAACACACACAGGCACACACATATGTATGTATTTATATCATATATATATTACATATTATATTACATATGTGTATA
>NW_026414753.1:0-448 GCF_001194135.2 Octopus bimaculoides | reverse complement strand
AATAAATAAACCTCTATCAGCCGTTGATAAGGGATAGCGAGTGTAAGAGAGAGGGCGAATCTGTGTGTCGTAATGTCTGCATCTATCCCATATGCGAATATGTATGTATTATGCATGTATACATGTGTGTCCATGGCATTCATGTAACATGCCGCCATGTCCAATTGATAAGCGTTTGTTTACCATTGTTCTTTTATTCTTCAGAAGTCTGCAATCGCATAAATATGCCTCATTACCATGTCGAAATCGTTTCAGAGAGCTAATTATAAAGTTGACCTCTTTGTATCTTTCTTCGTACGTACATACATACATACATATATAATATGTATATAAAATATAAATATATTGTATATCTATAATATATAAAATTATATATATATACATATTTATAGACATATATATGTATGTATATACATATACATACATGTATATATATATATATATATAT
>NW_026414752.1:0-462 GCF_001194135.2 Octopus bimaculoides | reverse complement strand
AGTCGACCTCGGCGGAATTTGAACTCAGAACATAAAGACAGGCGAAATACGGCTAAGCATTTCCCCCGGTGTGCTAACGTTTCTGCCAGCACGCCGCCTTTATTATAATGCATGTATGTATGTATGCATGCATTCATGCATGAATATATGCATATATGTATATGTGTGTGTATGTATGTATGAATTGCTACTAACTTATCTTTTCATCTATCACACTACCACACTCTACATTATCGTATCGTCCCCGAAGAGTTTAATTATTTATTCGCTTCTATTCACCATTATTACCGTTGCTATCATCCTTATCATTGTTATTATTTTTATTAGTAAGTCAATGTTATTTGTATCAGTAATCTGTTTATTATTATTTCTATATAACTAAGGCGGTGAGCTGGCAGAATCGTTAACACGCCGGGCGAAATGCTCAGCGGTATTACGTCTGCCGTTACGTTCTGAGTTCAA
>NW_026414751.1:0-307 GCF_001194135.2 Octopus bimaculoides | reverse complement strand
CATCCTTCTTGTATGGTAAACAGCGTCTTTTCAGTCATTGACGGAACGAGATGACTTCGAGGGCAACTTTGTCTATTGTCTTCACCTTTTTGTCCGTTCGTTTAATTTACAGTCATTCCTCGGGACAATTTCTCTTAATTCCTTTTTGTTTTCTCTGTCTGTCTCACTCTCCCTGTCCCTCTTTCTGTCTATTTGTCTTTCACTCTCTCTCTCCCTTCTCTCTCTCTCTCTCTCCCGCTCTTTCTCTGTCTCTGACGGTCTGTCTGTCTGTCTGTCTGTATCTCTCTCTCTCTCTCTCTCTCTCTCT
>NW_026414750.1:0-287 GCF_001194135.2 Octopus bimaculoides | reverse complement strand
TATATATATATATATATATATATATATATCACCATATGGATGGATATGCATATAGTTGCGGATACGGATGTTTGCTTCATAACTACACGAAACCGGATTCAATCCCACAGCGTGGCAATTTGGGCAAGTTTTATTTTTTACCTGTCCAAGTAGAAGGGGCCGACTACGCCATTGAGAGAGGGGTAATTATTAGTCGGAGCTTATATATATATAATACAAATAATAAATGGGTATATCCATATATACGTACATGCATGTACATACTTACATCTACCTGTATATATAGA
>NW_026414749.1:0-235 GCF_001194135.2 Octopus bimaculoides | reverse complement strand
TATTCCTTTCTGTTGAAGAGCATAGGCTTGAAACGTAAAAGACTTTTTCATTTTCCCAAGCGTCAAATTAATACACTTGCTTGTTGTTCATACACCTGTCTTCATGTTTTGTTTTTCCGTAAATTTCAACTATATATATAGTATGTATATATATATATGTTATACATATATAGCATATATATAGTTATATATATATATATATATATATATATACACATAATGCAGCACGGAATTT
>NW_026414748.1:0-366 GCF_001194135.2 Octopus bimaculoides | reverse complement strand
TATATACCAGCAAAGATACCCGGCCTTGCATGGGATTAAAATGGTATAGTTTCTTTTATTGTTTTACTTGTTTCAGTCATGTAACTTTCAATACACCTTAACACTTCTTAAGCTAACTTTATTGACTTTCAACATAAGTTGAATTTAATGTACGGTAGCGTCTTATAAAGCTAGATTTATACATCCTATTTTTGCAGAATATGTGGATATATATATGTGTACATATATATGTATATATATAAATGGTTATATATGTATATACTTATATATATTGTGTATATATTTTATTATATGTATTTATTTTCTCTTAGTTAATAATAAATTGGTTAATAGATACCAGGGTAGCAAAGGTCACAAAATGACTGT
>NW_026414747.1:0-398 GCF_001194135.2 Octopus bimaculoides | reverse complement strand
CATAAAACATAAATGAAAACTGGCGCCCCCGTTTTAAAATAGATCCCTCCCATTTTGTGCTTTTAACGATAATGTAGGGAACTTCATAAGAAAGCAGCATCCAGAAATTTTTAAAATATAAAATTCATGGAGAGTTAGAGCTTCGAAGGAACAAAAAACGACAGAGTGAACGTACAGAGTAAACAATCGACGAAGACAAACATTAAGGACCGTTAGGCCCAGACGACTTCTAATGAGTAACGCCCGGGAGAAATTTTTTGAAGGAAATAGAATAATTAGAAGAGAAGAAAATAGTAGAATAGTAAAATTAGAAGAAAAGAAAGTAGTGAAAGAAAAATGTCGGGGAGCTGAGAAAAATGACATCCAACCTGGTGAACGTCTAGTCCAGAAAAGAAAGG
>NW_026414746.1:0-341 GCF_001194135.2 Octopus bimaculoides | reverse complement strand
GTATGTATGTATGTATGTATGTATGTATGTGTGTATGTATGTATGCATACGAAAGGCTTCTTTCAGTTTCCGTCTACCGAATTCACGCAAAACGCTTTGGTTGGCCGAGCGCTATGGAAGACATTTGCCCAAGATGCCACTCGCTGGACACATACATACATACAAATAGAGATATATTTATAAACATGCATAAATAAATACATATATGGCTCAGTGCCGTGCCACCTTGGTTGACCAAAGCCTTGAGAGTGGATTTGGCTGACGGAAACTGAAAGAAGCCTATCGTGTGTCCCGACGAAGAGCTCCGCTCGAAACGTCAAATTCTCTTTCTTTCCTTTCCC
>NW_026414745.1:0-415 GCF_001194135.2 Octopus bimaculoides | reverse complement strand
TAGAAATGAAACAAGACAGCAAGCAATAAGTGACACAGTTATCTCCCTTGCGGAAGCATCGCATTCACATATGAAAGACTGATCTGATGAACCAATGAGAAATGTCGGTTATTAACATCCAAAATCTCCCTCAAATTACATCTTATTGTCTGGAAACGATGGTTGGTTTGCGGGGCACATTGGATAACGGAATATAGAATAATGAAGAGGACAGAGTGGCCATGGTTGAAATACCTTTCAAAATAGGCCTGCTCACTCAGGGCTGAAATGGAGCTAACAACTATTTTGAAAAGTCATGGTCGTTCTTTTCTGGTTGCTTTTGTTTAGAAATGGGAGGACCGACTTGATGTAGTCCTAGCTATACTCCATCAAAGAAAATACAAAATGTTTACAGTTGGAATATGCTTGTACCATA
>NW_026414744.1:0-315 GCF_001194135.2 Octopus bimaculoides | reverse complement strand
TTATTATTATTATTATTATTATTATTATTATTAAGGCGATGAGCTGGCAGGAGTGCTAGCACACCGGGCTGAATGTTTAGCGACATTTCATCTGTTGCATATTCTGTGTTCAAATTTCGCCGAGGTCGACTTTAGCTTTCATCATTCCATGATCGATAAAATAAGTACCAGCTGAACACTGGTGTCAATGGAATCGATTTCCTCCCTCTCTCATATTTGCTGCCTTTGAACCAAAATTTGAAACCATTGTTGTAGTTGCTGTTGCTTTTGTTGTTGTTGTTGTTGTTGTTGTTGTTGTTGTTGCTGTTGTTGTTG
>NW_026414743.1:4066-4207 GCF_001194135.2 Octopus bimaculoides | reverse complement strand
CTGGCGTGTGTTTATACTATCTTTTTTCTGTTGTTATTCCATAGTGTTGGAATAGTGTTATTATTATTATTATTATGATGATGATGATGATAATGATGATGATCATTATTATTATTATTATTATTATTATTATTATTATTA
>NW_026414743.1:3158-4056 GCF_001194135.2 Octopus bimaculoides | reverse complement strand
TTATTATTATTATTATTATTATTATTATTATTAAGGCGACGAGCTGGCAGCATCGTTCGCACTCTGGGAGTAATGTTTAGCGGTATTTCATTTGCCGCTATGCTCTGAGTTCAAATTCCGTCAAGGTCCACTTTGCCTATTATCCTTTCAGGGTCCATTATATAAGTACCAGTTACGCACTGGGGTCGATTTACACCTTCCCCACAAATTTCGGGCCCTTGTGTCTATAACAAAAATTATTATTATTATTATTATTATTATTATTATTATTATTATTGAAGTTGACGAGGATGGTCACTTATGAAATGGTTGATGAAATCACAGTGATAATGATGATGATGATGATGATGACAGATATCTGAAGAAAGAATATTTGTATTCCGAAATATTATATCAGACTATGGATAACTAAATTATAACAGCTATTATAGTCCATTGTTGTTTTTATAGGACATTGTTGTACCATTCAAGACACATTATATTTTGCGAACAATGCTTCAAGCGAACTACAACACACTCCTAATGATAATACTAATAATAATTTAAAAGGATTGTCGTAACTCTTCACAAAGGTAAATAGACAATACGAAGAGCGCGATGCGATTGCAATAGATGTTTTATTGGTTGAACGATATTTTGACTACAAGGGTGTCTTTGTCGAGTTCAAAATGAAAAATGATAAAAATTCAAAATTATAGAAATTCACATCCTAAATATGAACGAGAGCAACTAGCGTCCCCACGTTTTTCAAGTTTAACTGGCAAGAGAGAAAAAAATGAAAAGGAAAGAAAAAGAATAAAATATCTATTGCAATCGCATCGCACTCTACGTGTTGTTTAATGATAATAACATTAATAGTAATAATAATAAAATGATACGACAACTCCTTGAGAATAGT
>NW_026414743.1:0-2979 GCF_001194135.2 Octopus bimaculoides | reverse complement strand
ACAGCCTGCATGCATGGAAAGAATAAACCGGAAAATAATCCAACTAAGAGCAGATATACATTTTTCTACTTGAAGAAAGCAAAGAGAAAAGCTAATAAACCCAACAAACTCATAAGAATAATTTCTAAACTTGACTTTTACAAGAAAACAAAGGATACACAGATTGAAATTCTCAAACAAAAACTACACTTAAAAACCAAACGACTGGCAAGATACAAAAAACGCTCAGCATTCCATAGAAAAAAACATATTATTCAAAGAGAACACAAAAAAATTCTACCGGGAACTGGGGAAAAATACCATTATTGTGAAAACACCTCCTCTCCAGCAGTAAATTGAAGACTTCTGGAAAAATATTTGGAGTAATCCAAAGGAGTTTAATCAGAATGCACATTGGGTCAGGGACATAGAAGAGGCCAGTAGCTACTTCAAATAGCAAGAATGGTAGGATATAACAACTGAAAAAGTGAAAGCGACGCTCGTCAAGTCAAAAATGTAGAAATCCCCAGGTATAGATAAAATTCCAAATTTTTGGCTAGACTCTTTAATTGACACCCACCACAACTTAACCGTGACACTCAATAAAGTCATGTCCGACTCTGCAAAAGCCTCAAAGTGGCTTACAGAAGGGATTACATACCTTACAAAAACAGAAGAAACTACTAGCCCCCCAAAATACCAACCCATAATATGCTTCACCACCATATATAACCTTTTAACATCTATAATAGCGAATAGAACTTATGAATTCTTGGACAATAGGAAGTTATTCCCAGTGGAACAAAAGGGATGTAAAAGGAGTTCATATGAATGTAAAAACCAATTACTGATTGATAAAATGGTCATTGAAAATTGCAAATACAAACGCAGAAACCTTAACAACGCTTTGATAGATTGGAATAAGGCTTTTGACACTGTCCCCTATGCATGGATCATCTGAAAATTTACAAGATAGCTCCAAAAATTGTGAACTTTTTAAAAGTAATCATGAATTCTTGGAGAACTACCCTCATTTTCAACATTACACAAAGATACACCACCTCACCAGACCTCAATATCACCTGTGGTATCTTTCAGGGTGACTTATTATCACCATTACTATTCTGTATCACTCTGTTCCTTTCATCCACGCAACTGAATAATGCTAAAAGAGAGTATAAGATCTTTGACCAGAAAATTAATCATTTATTCTATATGGATGATATCAAACTGTTTGCCAAAAACGACAAACAATTAGAAGAGCTGAATATTGTCAAACAATGCAGCTCTGACATAGGTATGGAATTCGGCCTTGATAAATGTGCAAAGGCTACTTTCCAGTCAGAGAAGTTCATAAAGCCAGAAAACAAAGAACTTGATACTACTAGAACTATTCGGAACCTAGACCTATCCGAAGTATACAAATATCTGGGAACCAATCAAGGTGACGGTATCCTGCGCTTTAAAACGAAAGAGAAAATCCGCAAGGAATACTACCTAAGGCTAAGGATGGTACTAAACTCAGAATTAAATGCTGCTAACAGAATTAATGCGATCAATTCTTTGGCCAAACCAGTAACCACATATAGCTTCGGTAGCATTAAGTGGAGTTTCACTGACATGCAGAATATGGATGGAAAGATCCGTAAAATCTTTACAAGGTACCGAATGCTCCATCCAAAATCAGATGTAGACAGGATTTATCTCTCAAGAAAAATAGGTAAAAGAGGCTTGATACAGCACGAACAATCCTTCAAATCAGCAATAATAAGCCTTGAAACATACCTTAATACAACGAGTGATGTACTCTTACGAGCTGCACTGAGGCATGAAGATTCCGAGCCAACCTCAGTCATGAAGCTTAGTCAGAAATTTAAACAGTCTCTTGGCCTCAATTTAACAATAAGAATTATCAAAAACACCCAAATACTGACAGACCTACTATTGCTTCTACTGATTTAGAAATTAACAATCAGAAATACAAAAGAGATCCAAATAGTGACAAACCTATCATTGATGCAAAAATCAAAGGCTTGCATGAATAATATCGAAGAAAACTGAAAAAGTAAACACCAGCCTGGAAAATAACATATCGTTTGTCCAAGCCAGATATTGATCAAAATCTAGCACATCAATGGTTAGAAGAGGCAGGTCTGAAAGCGGAAACAGGAGGTTTTTTTTTATTGCTGCGGAAGATCAGATCTTACCTACCAGAAACTATCATGCAAACGTCCTTAAAAATGGATATGTCCCTTCGTGCAGAATTTGCGGAAACTTCATAGAGACAACTGATTATGTTGTGTCTGGCTGCCTAGCTCTTGCTAGTATATTAAGCAGCTTCCTGGTAACTCCAATCTCCGTGAACTACAAAAGATGACCTTGATGGATACAGCCCATATACTACTGAAAGCACTTTCCATCTAAATGGAATAAATATGGTGAAAATTTTAGCATGCATAGCAAAACAAAAGTGCCTTTGCTTCACTTGGCCCCAGAAAAATTGACTCCTATCGACCCGACATTGTTATCAAGGACTAAGGACTACAACTGAGGAACTTGTCTATTGATAAATATGTCTGTACTACAAGATCAAAATATCTTAAGAAAGGTATACGAAAAGCTTTTTCACTATATAGATCTGCAAATTGAAATCATAAAAATGTGGAAGCTTAGTACTACGATAATACCAGTAGTAATTGACGCGTTGGGAATGATAAAGAAGGGAGCTGAGGAGTATATTAAGCAGCTCCCTGGTAACTCCAATCTCCGTGAACTACAAAAGATAACCTTCATGGGTACATCCTAAATACTACTGAAAACACTCTCCATCTAAATAGAATAAATGTGGTGATGAATTTAGCTTGCACAGCAAAACAAAAGTGGCCTTGCTACACTTGGCCTCCGGAGGATGCCCGGTACCAAGGCAGCTGAAATAAAGTTATAATGAAAAGAAACAATAAATAATAATAATAATAATAATAATAATAATAATAATAATAA
>NW_026414742.1:150-533 GCF_001194135.2 Octopus bimaculoides | reverse complement strand
CCACACCTCACCACCACCAAACCATACCACCACTTCTTAACCACCGTCTCCCTCATGCTCTTCCCGGCAGTTCTCGTCACACACAAGACTCCCAGATTTCCCACCATCTGTCATTATGTCACCATGGAATCTCACACCAGCGTACCACCACCACTACGACGACGACGATGACGACGACCACCACCACCACCGTCGTCACCGCCGCCATACCGCTTCCATACACACCTTACAGTCATTCTGTGTGACCATCTTTCCATATTTACAATATTCCAGTTGTTCTACATAGAATTAGAGATATATCGTAACAAACAGTTGGCATTTTTAAAACTTCCTCTCTTTCTCTCTCTCTTTCTTTCTCTCTCTCTTTCTCTCTCTCTCTCTCT
>NW_026414742.1:0-140 GCF_001194135.2 Octopus bimaculoides | reverse complement strand
TCTCTCTCTCTCTCTCTCTCTATCTATCTATCTGTCTGTCTGTCTGTCTATTTGTCTACTAGTCGATTTGTCCTTATGTTTGTACATCTACCCATCTGCCCAACATGATATCTATCTATCTATCAGTCTATCTGTTTGTC
>NW_026414741.1:0-446 GCF_001194135.2 Octopus bimaculoides | reverse complement strand
CACACACACACACACACACACACACACATATATATATATATATACTAATATATATATATACTAATAACCTGCGAGACTGCTAACTTGCGTTGAACTCAATATACATACGCTATAGAACGAAGCGTTAGTCGAGTATAGAGCAGTAGAATAAACGATTATCTTATGAACTTCATCAAGTTACGGTTGTTTATGCTCTAGGATCCGGTGGACTCATAGTTAAGTGCCTCGAATATGAAGGGTACTTCACATTCGAGATTCCGATGAAGCTATAAGTTGTTACTCAGGCATTCAACTATGAGTTCATTGTATCATATAGCAGAAACAGCTGTAAGTCAATGAAGTTCATAAGATTATCGTTTATTCCTTTGTCATCTCATTTTCTTATATACACTACTATAGATGCATGTGTGTATGTATGTACGTATATATGTATGTATGTATGTATG
>NW_026414740.1:0-1191 GCF_001194135.2 Octopus bimaculoides | reverse complement strand
GTGTGTGTGTGTGTGTGTGTGCATATATATATATATATGAGTGTGTGTGTGTATATGTATATGTATATTATATATATTCATGTATTTAAATATAAACACGTAATTATATTTTTATTTTTATATGTGGTATGTGTGTATCTAAATTTATGCATGTAATTATAAGTATATAATTATATATTAATATGTATATATATATTTGTACACATATATACATATATATATATACAAGCATGTATGTATATGTTATATTATATTTTATGTATATATATATATATATACTCATACATACAGACAGACGATTATCCATATGTAGATGTAGATATAAATTTGGACGTACATATGATGTATTTACGTGTAGAAATTATAATGTATTATTAGATTTTGGATGACTATATATATTTCAGAAATATATTGGAAAATTAGGCAAAAGAAACAGAAAAAATAGATATAAAATATATATCACAAATGGGAAACTTGAAATGGAAGCAGTAATTCATTACAGGATTTGCAGTTGTCTTTTACAGTTGTGTGCGTATATATATGTACATATATATATATATATATATATGTGTGTGTTTGTGTGTGTGTGTGTGTGTGTGTGTGTGTGTGTGTGTGTGTGTGTGTGTGTGTGTGTGTGTGTGTGTGTGTGTGTGTGTGTGTGTGTGTGTGTGTGTGTGTGTCTGTGTGTGTTTGTATTTATGTATGTGCATATATGTTAGGACTTTAGAAACAGACTCAGAGACACATTACTCCACCCGAATACATACATACATACATACATACATACACACACACATACACACATATATATATATATATACATATACGTACATATATACATACGTATACATACATATATATACACACAGATATACATGCATATATATATATGTATGCATGTATTTATACGTACATATTAATATACGTTAATATATACACGCACACTCCGAATCAGGAATTGCAGACATCAACGAACAATCAGGTATACAAAATTACACATGACTTTCTGCGTTTGTGCGTATAACTGTATACGTACATGAATGTATGTACAGAAGTACTTCTATTCTGTTATACTTAAAGGCATTCTCTCCAATATACTTCTTTATATATAACTTTCTTACATTCCCAGATTACACATGTTTATATACAAATAAATTGGTGTACGAAACTATCCATATCTACCACTCCAAC
>NW_026414739.1:0-336 GCF_001194135.2 Octopus bimaculoides | reverse complement strand
TATGTACTAATTTTATCTTCATTATTATTTTAAACTTAAACTCCGTTCAAATTGTATCTAAAACAATGATAATTTATGTAAGCTGGTTTTTGTATGTAATATACATGTTAGCATATATTATAATGGATGAAGGGATGATTATTGAATGTTTATTATTTTGATATTTTTGATAATTTTTCTATCTTTATAAAATAAGTATTTCATATAAATTCATTTGGTACTTATTGTTGGTTGAGATATATATATTTATTTATTTTAATTATTATTCTACTTACGACCTGATGATTAGCTATATTTTTGAATAGAGTTTATTTTCGATAATTTCAATTGATTTTA
>NW_026414738.1:0-230 GCF_001194135.2 Octopus bimaculoides | reverse complement strand
AGTGTTTCGTTAAGAAAATACTGGCGCCCCCGTTTTGAACTAGATCCCTAACCATTTGTCGAAACATCTAAATTATATATATACGAAATGTTTTCCTGGGGCTAAAAGGCAGTAATATCGTTCTACGTAGGACTGCCACGTTGCGTTAGCAAATAGACTTTACTATAAAGGCAGCGAGCAGGCAGAAACGTTAGCACGTCGGGCGAAATGCTTAGCGGTATTTCGTCTGT
>NW_026414737.1:0-322 GCF_001194135.2 Octopus bimaculoides | reverse complement strand
TGATGATATTAATTCATTGAATCTAGCCAAAATTTGCTGATAATATATGTGTTTTTTACCTTTCAAAAAAGGTTAAGAGCAACATGGAAACACTGTCACTTTAAACAGCTAAATACCACTATCACCACCATCACCGCTACAACCACCACCACTACCACTGACAACAACAACAACAAGAATGTTATAACATTAGTGTAGAAGGAAGCAGTCGAAAACCATCCAACCGGCTCATGTCTCATAGAATTAAATCATTTACTTAACATTAATCATAATGGTTCTTTTTTTTATTATCATTATTATTATCATTATTATTATTTATCTT
>NW_026414736.1:0-642 GCF_001194135.2 Octopus bimaculoides | reverse complement strand
TTTCCTCGAACGGGCAATGCTCCTCGATAGCACTGCCAGGCCAGGGATCTCTGGAAACTGTACATAGGTCCTGGCCCGAAGTGGTCCTGAAGAGACGAGTCTCGACACCCAGAGTCTCTTCAAGAATGTCGTTGGACCTGCCCTCCACTATTCCTCTATAGAACGCTTTGGTGGCATTGGAATTATACGATCTTGAACCGGGATGGCAGAGCTGCTCGAGAGCATGACGACACTCGCGTTGTCATTCGCCCAGCCTCGGTCTCTGCTGATCTATGACTGCAGATCGGTCAATGAGACGAGCTGCAGAAAAGTGCGTCTCACAAACGGCGACCACACTTGTTTACCATCATCTCTGAAATATTGTTTCAGCACATGTCTGGGCATCATCAACCACAGCATACTAGCCCTCCATTTATCGGATATTGACAG
The DNA here is from genome assembly GCF_001194135.2 of Octopus bimaculoides. NCBI lineage: Eukaryota > Metazoa > Mollusca > Cephalopoda > Octopoda > Octopodidae > Octopus > Octopus bimaculoides. The sequence goes on along the minus strand of NW_026414736.1, from coordinate 213 downwards.
CAAATGGATCGCCTAACCACAAAAAATGAAGAGTATGCGTTCCAGTTTCATGATGGTATAGTCGAGACAAGGCACGGCGGTCAGACCGTAGATGACGGATGCGATGTACGCATTTGCCACTTCAGCCCGAACTTTTAGAGATAGCTTCTCTCGGCTCACAGCTGAGTGAGAGTGATTATTCTACTCGTTATCTCGTCCCCGTTCTTCTCCTTT
>NW_026414735.1:0-629 GCF_001194135.2 Octopus bimaculoides | reverse complement strand
ATATATATATATATATATATATTTATTTATTTATTTATATATATGTATGTTAGTTAAAATGAGACAACAAGCCAAGGCTGTATGGAATTTATCGGACATTTATATTTATATATATATATCAGGTCATCCCATAACTTCTAAATGAATTTTGAATAAAGAAAACAAGTGATCAAATGTTATATTTAATTGAAATTTAATCATCAATTTACTTTCCCTGATTATCTATGACTTCCTTCCATCTATTTACAATCTTTTTAATCCCATCAACATAAAGCAAAGAACTCTGAAATGTCAGTTTCGACCTCCTCCTGGCTTGCGAAAGTTATGTCCCCCAAATAATTCTGTAAACTATGAAACAAATGATAGTCTGAAGGAGTAAGGTCGGGAGAATAAGGTGGATGAGGAATTTTCTCCCAACCAAGCTCTTCGATCTTCTGTGATGTGATTTTTGCAGTGTGGGGTCATGCATTGTCCTGATGAAGCACCACTCCTTTGCGATTCACTAAAGTGGGTCTTTTTTCTTCAAAGCTTGGTTCAAACACTCTAATTGCTGACAGTAGACTTGAGCATTGATTATTCCATTAGGTGGTAACAATTCAAAGTGAATTACTCCTTTGCGATCCCACCAG
>NW_026414734.1:0-342 GCF_001194135.2 Octopus bimaculoides | reverse complement strand
ATATATGTATGTATATATAAATAATTTGGACAAATTGATATTTATTAATGCTATATATATATATATATTCATATTTAGTGAACAACATTATTTTCTGACAACCAGCCAAATGTTAACAGTTTACATATCTCTACAATCAGTTCGTAAGAATTTGCAGATATAAGGACATCTTGCAGAAGCTCAATGCCAGGAATAAGTGGAGTCGTCGAAGTCTATGGTCTGTACGGCATCTTAGAGTATCCACATTGAACGGAGAAATTGTAAAGCTGGTTTCTTCAAGATTTCTTTAAATATAACTTTCATTTAAAACATACGCAAACATACACAAACACAAACACACAC
>NW_026414733.1:0-1042 GCF_001194135.2 Octopus bimaculoides | reverse complement strand
TTCTGTTATGCAGAAACTAAAATTTAGAAACAGTCTCAGAATTTGAATTTGCCAATACGAATAACTTTTCTATCATAGACTCAAGGCCTGAAACGTTGATGGAGGGCGCTACTCCCTTACATAAGATCCTAGTTCTCAACCAGTAATTATTTCATCGACCCAGAAATGATGCAAGATGCAGTCAACATAGGCGAAATTTCAACCCAAAACAAAGCCGGAAGTAGTGACACAAAGTATTTTATCCAGAATGTTAATGATTCTGCCAGCTTACCGCCTGGGCAATATTAAGTTAATTACATAATTATAAGAGATACAGATATGTAGTTCTTACCTATAAATCACTTCACTTAAACTTATATTAGCTCCTCTCTGTTGATGGACGGGAGAAACGTCTGAAAGAGACATTAAAATACACACGGAAGAATTAGATAACAATTTACCAAAGTTTTGCGTAGAAATACATAAAAGATGTAGGATCATTACGACTGGAACTCATATTTCCTCGCTCAGACAGTTAACATGGCTCCTCAATGTAGTGATGGAAATTTTTAATGCATAAACGAGATAAAAACCAATGGAGCAATAAAAAAGAAGGACAAGAAAACAAAAAAAAAACACGAGACATTATATATATATAGCTCCTGCTGGTTGTATTCTGTAATGATTTTAATAATTATGAGTCCTAAAGGCGGTGGCGAACAGACAGAATCATTAGCTCGACAGACATTATGCTTAGTGGCATTTCGTCCGTGCTTACGTTCTGATCTTATATAGAAGTAACAGATCAGAGCACACCACTAGAATTCTTCTTGGTTTGTATATAAAAGATTAGTCAGTCATTTTGATAATTAAATGTTACATATTATATTGAAGAATCTTAATTCCGAATATCTGACCTATGTGTAGAGTTATTTATTTGAAGGTTGTAATTACATATAAATGGGGTTACGTACGAAAGACCGTTCAGGTAACGTTATTCATTTTTCTTCTGCCCCCCTTTTCTCCCACTACATATCTGATGACTATAAAGTAAAAGAGGTTT
>NW_026414732.1:0-204 GCF_001194135.2 Octopus bimaculoides | reverse complement strand
GAAGGACATGTGATGCCTCCTTACTTCTTTCCACAAGGCCTTAGATTTAATTCTGCAGCCTACATTGAGGTACTGGAAACAATAGCTAAGCCCTGGATAGACAATGTGTGTAACGGAAGGCCATCTGTGTTTCAGTAAGACTCTGCACTATCAGACATGGCTCTAATAACACAGGAATGGATGGCTGAAAATTTTCATGATCAC
>NW_026414730.1:0-585 GCF_001194135.2 Octopus bimaculoides | reverse complement strand
TAGATAGATAGATAGATAGATAGATAGATAGATAGATAGATAGGTGAATAGACGAAGGCATATATACATAAATAGTTATAGTATGACGACATTACTGCAGTTAAGTATTTCTCTTCGTAATCACATGGTTTTGGGTTCAGTTTTCCCTCAAATTAAAACTATAGAAGCCCGTTAAATGTGTGTGTGTTTGTGTGTGTGTATGTAGGTGTCTCTAATGTGTGCAAATATGTGCATCTTTTTTGCTTCTGTTTGTACTCCTCAGCGCTTAATGTCAGTGTAGGTTTTAATATTCCTTTCACTGATCCACAATAAAAAATAGAAGTAAACTCGCGGTCGTAGGATCGCTGTTTCGATTCCCAGACCGGGCGTTGTGAGTGTTTATTGAGCGAAAACACCTAAGGCTCCATCAGGCTCCAGCAAGTGGTGATGGTGAACCCTGCTGTACTCATTCACCACAAGTTTCTCTCTCTCTCTTTCTTCCTGTTTATGTTGTACCTGTATTTCAAAGGACCAGCCTTGCCACACACTGTGTCATACTGAATCTCCCCGAGAACTACGTTAAGGGTACACATGTCTGTGGAGTGC
>NW_026414729.1:0-445 GCF_001194135.2 Octopus bimaculoides | reverse complement strand
TTTGGTCGGCCCGAGGCTATACTAGAAGACACTTGCCCAAGGTGCCACGCTGTCGGACTGAACCCAGAGTCATGTGGTTGGTAAGCAAGCTACTTACCACTCAGCCAATCCTATATAATTATACATAATAAACACAATGAGTTAAAAATCCAAGGCTGTGAAAGATTTCAGAACATTTATAAACAGAAGGTCTTACAGCTGTTTCCAGGATATTTAATTTATCCCTTCATCGGAGACGGTGTGAGAAAATGGTTAAGCAATAGTTATTCTAGAGAAGATACAAAATAGATAGTGAAGTGGAGGAATGAATACAGACTTGAGATAAGCAGGAATATTGTATCTTCAGTTCCATTATATTCATCAGAATGTTATACATATAAGCTTTTATATATATGTATGCTAATATATGACCTACGTTGGACTCCTCATTCGCATAATCACCGAA
>NW_026414728.1:0-339 GCF_001194135.2 Octopus bimaculoides | reverse complement strand
CACACACACATATATATATACATACATATATATATGTATATACATACATATACATACACATGCATACATGCAACTATATATATACATACATAGTTATATATATACATACAACTATATATATAGGCATACATCTATATATACATATATATACATACATGCATCTATATATGTATACATACATGCATCTATATATATGTATACATACAAACTTCTATATATATATGTATACGTGCATACATACATATATATATGTATTTACATCTCTCTCTCTCTCTCTATATATATATATAGACGTAAATACATCAATATATATATATATATATGTATATATATATATAT
>NW_026414727.1:0-673 GCF_001194135.2 Octopus bimaculoides | reverse complement strand
ATATATATATATATATATAGCAATGCAGAAGTCTATTTATCAATCTGATATTTTTCTCTCCTCTTCCCTCAATGCCTCCCTGTTTCTATATACATATTATGCATATATATCTATGAGCGTGTATGCCCTGCGTGTGTAGTTAAGTTAGTGTATATGTGTGTGAGTGTGTATGCGTGTCTGTGTGCGAGAGAGAGAGAACATATATGTCTATGTCTATAGATATACACATAGATAGATACAGTCATATATACCTTTCAAAATATATGTTTCTATATAGTTATATAAATCACTATAATACATTCATTTATACACACATACCCACAGATATATATATATATGTGTGTATATATATATATATATATATATATATATATATATATATATATATATATATATATACATTTTTATTTTTAAGCTTATATACATACACACATGTATATATATGTATATACACATAATAAATAACGTAATATATACAGTTATAAATATACACTTGTATATGTATAGATACATATAATATATATAAATATAAATGTATACATATATATATAGAGAGAGAAATATGTACATATATACATACGTATATATATCATACATATATATATATATAGGCATATACACGTATATATATGCATATACATACATATATATGCTTATACATACATATATATAT
>NW_026414725.1:0-275 GCF_001194135.2 Octopus bimaculoides | reverse complement strand
AGCCCTTAACAATGTCCATCTACTCTGTTGCAATTATTCAGGTCAGGCCCTGGTTTAAGGATCATTTTCACCCTCCCTTTCCATCCCTTGCACCCTTCTTCTCTGTTTCTCTCCCTAACTACTTTCCCTGCCTTTCTTTCCCTACCTCTCTCCCTCTTTTTCCCTCTCTTTTTCTTTCTCTCCCTCACTACCCTCTCTCTCTCACTTTCTCTCCCCCTCCTTACCTTTATCTCTCCCTCCCTCCTTCTCTCTCTCTCTCTCTCTCTCTCTCTCTC
>NW_026414724.1:0-264 GCF_001194135.2 Octopus bimaculoides | reverse complement strand
AACATATACAGCATTTATACGTATGTCAGTTTGCGCGTTTCTCTTTTTCCCACTCTCTCTCTCTCTATCTCTCTTTCTCTCTCTCTTTCTCTCTCTCTCGCTCTCATTAGTGTTGATCCTAACTTTTATGAATAGTTGGTTTAAGAAAGGAAAAGCAAGATTTCTTTTGACCAATGTAATGTTGTGACGTCTACACAGTCAAATGACATTTCGTACATACCATAACCTCCCTTTCTCTCGATATATATATATATATATATATAT
>NW_026414723.1:340-1316 GCF_001194135.2 Octopus bimaculoides | reverse complement strand
CACTGGTCATTTCCTCACCAAATGTTTCATTGATATCACAAGCAGTTTCATCTGCTTTATGTCCTTTTTTGGAGTTGAATAGCAAAATTGTTTGAATATCATGCTTTGACAGTTCCATTTCAGATGATTGTAACAACAGCAAAAAAATTTCACTGTTAATTCATTGATGCATTTGGGCAAGTCTATGTCAGTATTATCAGACAATTGCAAAAGAATGTTAAAAAAAATTCAAGACTCTGTAAAATCTGGTAGAAATTTTTCATGGTTCAAAAAGTTGATAGATAGATAGAACCTGATAGATAGAAGCATAGTCCAGTTATTAGACATGTACTCTGGTACAAGTATACCCAGAGAATCAACAGAACTATAGAGATATAGCATTGCTATAGCTATGCTTTGTCTCTGTACTGTTATATTCTGTATACAGTACAATTATAGACAAAGACAGAGTACACTGCATCTATAAACAAACACACAGTACAGTTAGAGAGAAAGAGAGAGAGAGAATAAAATCTTACATACAGACACCCCAGTATAATGGTAGACAGAGACAGTACTACTGTTGTCAGAGACACTGTACAGTTGCTGATATAGACACTAGAGTTATAGAGACCCAGTAGTTATAGATAGTGACACATCATAGTTATAGCTACAGAGACACTGCAGTTATAAAATGGGACACACTACAGTTTTAGGCAGGTAAACAATACAGTTATACAAGGTGTAGTTATACACCCATTCACAGCATAATTATAGGCAGAGACAAAAGGAAATTATAGGAAATGATAGATATACACAATATGTTTACAGAAAAAGATATAGTACAGTAATATGAAGGACACTGTACATGTTTAGATGGTGAGACAAGAAAATTATGGAGTTGTAGACAGAGCCACAATACAATTCAAGACAAAGTACAGATATACAGAAACAGTAGACAGATATACAGCTGTAAATAGAGATACAGAACAGTTAT
>NW_026414723.1:0-330 GCF_001194135.2 Octopus bimaculoides | reverse complement strand
GAAACAGTAGACAGATATACAGCTGTAAATAGAGATACAGAACAGTTATAGACAGATGTGCAGTACAGTCATAGAGAATTACATATTTTAGTTACAGATGAAGAGATACAGTACAGTTATAGACAGATACAATACAGCTATAAGCAGCTACATGATATAGTTATAGATACAGAAACAATACAGTTATTGACAGGTACATAGTACAGTAACACAGAGAATCAGTGCAATTGTAGATAGTTACATCGTACAGTTATAGATGGAGACAGTACAGTATTTGATAAAAAAAACGTAGTATAGTTTTTGAAAAAAGACACAGTACAGTCATAGTCA
>NW_026414722.1:0-554 GCF_001194135.2 Octopus bimaculoides | reverse complement strand
TGAAATTTCATTTCAACAGAAGGACATATTGTTGTAACTACATTTAAACTATCCAAGTGGAAAAGAAGAATACAAAAAACATTTTTGCTTAGGCAGATCATACAGGCTAGTAATTAATTCTAAGCACATGTTAAGTCTCACTGATTTCATTTTTTTTTTTTGTTTCATCCTATCAGATCTAGTGATTCAAAGTTTAAGAGGGAACCAGCCTTTTCCTTATAGGGAAAGGGGTAAACAATATACATGGATGATATGGTTATAAAGATTCTTTTGGTTTTAGTCACAAACTACTATAGGTGAGGGGTTTTCTCTGCAGGCAGACCAGTTTATAATTGAGCAGAGGAAGTTTAACATAAGGCACCTAGGTCAAAAGTATATAAAATAAAGTTGCTATATGTGTACAGATACAGTATATGTTTATTCATAGTTTTCATTAATCAGAATAATGTATCAGTATTGTTTGACATATGCTAAGTTTGGAAAATTCGAGATACCAATATTTGCTTAAATACTATGTGAATAAATAAAGCTATTATTCACATATATGTATATAT
>NW_026414721.1:212-390 GCF_001194135.2 Octopus bimaculoides | reverse complement strand
GTACGCCCTAAAAAGAGCCATCAAATATGAGTCTATTAGGTTTAGCATAATTTTAGCTAAGAATGGACGTAGAATAGGAGATGGTATAGTTAAGGAACTCGAAGAAGCCTGGAGGACTGGTAATGCGGACCAAGTGAAGGTGAAAAGACTGGAGTTAAACCAGCATCTTGAAGCCCAA
>NW_026414721.1:0-202 GCF_001194135.2 Octopus bimaculoides | reverse complement strand
TGGAGTTAAACCAGCATCTTGAAGCCCAACACATGGGAAGTATTGCCAGAGCTAAGTTACGTGCGATGGGAAGTGAAGGAATCAAGGCCGCTGGATGGGCCCGAGTGGTAGAAGCTCGGCAAGGAAATAGTTCCACGATACGGTCTTTGATAAACCATAATGGCGTCTTGATAAACGAACCCGAGAAAATGTGTGAGGCCTT
>NW_026414720.1:0-629 GCF_001194135.2 Octopus bimaculoides | reverse complement strand
ACATAGATGCATGCATGCATACAAAAATACGCGCATACATAGATACATACATACACACATACATACATGCTTACAAACATACGCGTATACATACATACATACATACATACATACATACATACATACATACATACATACATACATACATACATAGGTAAATGAAGTATTCGTTCCAAGAACGATCAGCGTGACGATACAGTGAATGTAATAATGTAAAATTTGAGAGCATTTTTCATGAGCAGTGAACCGAAAATAACTCCAGCCAAAACCTGACCCCTTCGGCTTTGATAACAAAGCAAACTGTTGTCTTTTATCTAGTGCCATGTTCAATAACTGCAACTGGGCAAAGTAGTGTCCTTTGTCTAACGAAACAGCCATCTCATTGATCAAATCGTTTATGAAAAGAACTATGTCTGTAAGAAGCTATGCTTTCGCTGCTTGTCTATCTGTCTGTCTCTCTCTCTCTCTCTCTCTGTGTCTATCCGTTTCCCTGTTTCTCTCCTCCTTTCATTCTTTCTCTCCCCTCTTTCACTCTCTCTCTCTCTCATCTATCTACCTATCTTTTTATCGGTATATGTATGTATGTATGTATGTATATATATGTATGTGTATATATATATGTATATATA
>NW_026414719.1:0-200 GCF_001194135.2 Octopus bimaculoides | reverse complement strand
AGAGACAGAGTTAAAGAGAAAGGAAGAGCTGCAGAATCAAAGAAAGATGGTCGAAGAGAGACAAATAGACTAACTCCATATCATACATGTGTATAACATTTATTCTTTTCTACTCTAAGCACAAGGTCCGAAATTTTTTGTGAGTGGGGTGCAATCGATTAGATCGACCCCAGTATGCAACTGGTACTTAATTTATCGAC
>NW_026414718.1:0-355 GCF_001194135.2 Octopus bimaculoides | reverse complement strand
ATTTGTTCGGCTAAAAGTGGTGCTCCAGCATGGCTGCAGTCAAATGACTGAAAAAAGAAGAGTAGGTAGAACATGTTATAATGGTTGCTTACTTAAAGCTTAAACCGTTTTTTTCTCGTGTGAGGGTTTTGGAGATTTCGTCAGCTCGTGGTATCAAATTTAGAATGCGAACGAAATTTTTTCCGCATGTGAGCTTACTCGATTACTTCAGTTTGCTAGAAGCATGTGTCAAATCTCTCATAATTCAGACCTTGCTTGTCTTAAAAAAAGGAAGTACGCTTTGGATAATGTGATCTTAGACAAACCGTTTGAATAAAATGCAAGAACGTCAGGGATGAACTATTTTTGATCATAG
>NW_026414717.1:0-236 GCF_001194135.2 Octopus bimaculoides | reverse complement strand
TATCCATATTAATATACGTGCATATATTATATATTAATCTGTGTATGTGTTTCTGCTTGTGTGACATGAAATATAAATATATGGAAATATATAGTTAAAAACAGAGACGGCAAGAAAGAACGTAAAACACGATGTAGAAAGGCGGGAGTGGGGCGTTTGACAAAATGTTTTGATCGTATTTATATATATATGTGTGTATATGTATATATGTATGTATAATATTATTTTTGTTGTTA
>NW_026414716.1:0-231 GCF_001194135.2 Octopus bimaculoides | reverse complement strand
ATCTACGTAGGTTTATGTATGTATGTATTTATGTGCGTATGTATGTACGTGTGCATGTGTGAATGTATGTATGTACGTAAGAGTGTATGTATGTACGCATGTATGTTTGTATGTGTGTATGTCATATGTATGTATATGTCTATGTATGTATGTATGTATCTACGTACGTATATGTATGTATTTATGTGCGTATGTATGTACATACGTGTGTATGTGTGAATGTATGTATGT
>NW_026414715.1:0-717 GCF_001194135.2 Octopus bimaculoides | reverse complement strand
TATATATATATAACATAAGTAAATTTATACATTCATAAGAAAAGAAACATATGCTTAAGTAAACGTATTTATATATATAGTTATAGATATATATTCATATGTGTACTTGTCCAGGCGTGTGTATAAGTTTGATATATATATATATATATAGTATAAAGTTATTGACAGATATAAGAGAAGGGAGCAAATTAGGTGGAGGGAAAATAAAGAAATGTGTGAAAGCAGTAAAAGAATGTACGGAATTGAAAATATAAAATAAGAAACGAAAAATAAACAACAAAAACTTTTACGGAAGAATATTTCATCAGACACTGTCGCGATTAGATAATGAAAGTTCACTTCCAGTAATCATTTGTAGAATGACGTTTAGATGTCGGAACCTGATAGAATTCATTATAGCTGGCATTCAGATGAGCAGAAGGCGTCAGTAATGCCAGATAACCGGCATAGCAGCGATCACTATTACATAATAGATTTATGAAACATTTACGTGAGGCATAGAATATATTTTTTTAAGAAACGTTCACCGTCGTCAAACTTATGAAGCTCAATGTTCTTCGTGTCCACAAAATACGAATTTCAATAGGTGTATTATGTATTGAAATGTGTAAGAATCAAGATATATGAGAAATAGAGAAGGAAAATAGAGAGGATATGTTCTGGAGCGTGTACTTCGTGTGATGAGTGTATTTATGTGAGCATATTGTTATGTATGAA
>NW_026414714.1:0-379 GCF_001194135.2 Octopus bimaculoides | reverse complement strand
TACCCTTCTTCTTCACAGTAACGCCCAGCTTGGTGTATATAAGCTCCTTGCTTGTTTTCCTGTTTTTGCCCACCCACCCACACACACACATGTGTACATACACACATGTACATACACACCACACCACATCACACACACAACACTAGACACAATTATAAAATTATAAACACTTACCCACCCAGACATACAAATATACAGAAACATAAGTGTGTGGGTGGGTGTGTTTGTGCCTGTATGCATGTGTGGATATATGAATATATATGTGGGTATGTGTGTATCTGTGTGTATATATATATATGTATAATATATTATATATGTATTATTATAAATTATACATACATACACACACACACACACACACACACATATTCAAGTCTAT
>NW_026414713.1:0-1299 GCF_001194135.2 Octopus bimaculoides | reverse complement strand
TGACTTAGTGGGACTTGAAATCAGAGTATGGAAAGCCGGAACATGGATCGCAAAGCACTTACTCGACATTCTAACGACTGAACCAATTTGCCGCCTTGAAGTTAAATAGTCTCTATTAAAACACATGAAATTTTATCGAAAATTAATTCAGTATTTTCTTTTAAGCATTAAATCAAAGCTCGTGTTGTTATATTACCTTTAAGATGTGTAATGTTATTATCCGTTTCATGTAGAATATTTTCTGTCAAAGATGTCATGTAATTAACTAATGGTGAATGAAGTGGGTTGTGTTGGGTTTTTAGAGTCTGAGCAACAATTGCAGTGACATCTTAATTGGAGTCTAAATGTCTAGCGTTGTTTTGACAAGATGCTCTTCTATTTTAAAGATTTACTGATCAAATTTCGTATTCATAGAAATATATTTTTTACAATTAATTTGAATAATTATTAGCCTGAATTATCATTTATATTACTCTTAGATATGCATACACACACGTATGTATACGTAGAAATTCACTTCTACTTTTTGTCCTTTTTTATCGTTAATTGAGTGACCAGTCTGGATCATGGGGATGAAGCCAGTAAACATTAATTTGTGTCAATATAAAATGAACAATATGTATTGGTCATTAAACACCCAGAGACGAATTAATGAAATACAAAGTAACAAATAATTTTATCGTATGTTTTAAAAATAAGAGTTGCTGAACAAAGCACTCTTTGCCATTCTTAGTAATATTCATATCGAAAAAAACAATAAAAAGGATGACTTCTTTTTCCAACACTAGACAAAGGAATATTTTTTAATTCTGTATTTTATCACCAGAACAGATCTGGGTAAGAGAATGGTTCTTGCTCTGTTGACTTCTTTCATATTAATGAGGACACTCTTTGTTTAGCACTACCTTTTTAAACTTAGTTTCAACCCTTATTTAATCAGGATAGTTGTAAAAATAGGCTGCTGGATGGAACGGTAGTGATAGAAACTTATAATGTGCAGCACCTTGTAAGCTTTCAGAAATGGGCGAAAATCTCTTTTTAGAATATGGAGAGAGATAATTTATTTTATTTTATTTACTAAATATGGATCTTGTAGTGTGTCTGCGTTCATACTTGAAAGTAAAAAAAAAAGTCCAAAGATCAACTAGTTACCTCCCTTATTTGGCAGTTTTATCCCATCTCTTCGACACACATTATTGAAACTAATAATCTCAATGCTTTCTCCAGTGAACGGCTTGCTTTGTCTTCTCGATCCATGTTCCGGCTTTCCATACTCTGATTTCAAGTCCCACTAAGTCA
>NW_026414712.1:123-1974 GCF_001194135.2 Octopus bimaculoides | reverse complement strand
AGATAGATAGATAGATAGATAGATAGATAGATAGGCAGACAGACAGATAGGTTGATTGAGTGATTGATTGATTGATTGATTGATTGATTGATTGATCGATCAATTAATTGATAACTGAATTCTATCCAGCTTACAGTAAGTCTGTAAGCTGATAAGTTTTGGTTTTCTGCTGTGCTAAGTAACCCTATGTCACTGTTTTACATTGAAGAGGTAACATTTATCATTTTACATAATTATCTTACAATGTCCCTTTGTTTTCCTAAAAATTCAGACAAATGGCATGGAAAGAATACAGAGTTTATTTTATATTCTTTATTTCCACTAATTTATTGTGGGTATTTTTTCTTATTTGTAGCCCTTTCTATTTCCGTATTTTCTTTATCAACGAGATGTTACAATTATCATGGTATCGGTAGAAAACAAGTAGACTAAAAATATCTAGCAGTACTTTGGACCTTATTCAGCTGAAAACTTGGACGTATACAGCTATCATTGAATCATATTAATGCAATAATGTGTTCAACAAATATAAGATTCAGCAAATAGCAACTGATAATGAGGCTATGAAACATTTGGAGTGATTTGTAATAAAACCTGTTTATTCCATCTTTTTGTGTTAAAATTCTTTCATATATGTAATTTTCATAGGATTTCGCTTTTGTCTGTGAATGGAAAGGTACTTGCCTGCATTCTTTTAGAACGTTTAAATACTTTCATAGTTCCAAATATGGTTTCTGAGTTTCAGTGTGGTTTTCACTCTTCCAAGGGTGACTGTACCTTTACAATCAGACACTTTCAAGAAAAGTGTATTGAACAGAATCTTGCCCTATATCATTGCTTTGTTGATTTGAGCAAAGCATTCAATACTGTAAATCGAAATGCTCTGTGGCTAATTCTAAGGAAAATAGGTTGCCCAGAAAAATTTGTAAATATGATCAGGGCTTTGCATCAAGATATGAAGGCTAGAGTTAATATTGGTGGTAAGCTCTCTAAATCTTTTGCCGTGGAAAATGGAGTAAAGAAAGGATACCTTGATGCACCCGCCCTCTTTGCAATATACATTGCTGTTGTGTTGTCACACATTTTTCGAAACTCCGAGGAGGGTATTTATGCAAGGAGACTAAAATGGTATCAGTCCAGTCTTGAGGCATTTTTTCAGTTCTCCAACAGTGACAATTACACTAAGGTCTCTGATATTATTAGAGGCTGTGAGCGGCTCCCCTGAAAGAAGGGAGTATGGCTGTTTTAGTATAGACTTTCTTCCAAAATGCATCAGCGCAAATTTTCCCTCGTTTAGTTGCATCTTGTTTTTGCCTGCCCATTGACTCACAGCATATAGATCAGACTGGAGTTGAGTTCGGTCTTCTTCTTCATTGATGATTTTCTGGAGCTTAGTGTCATCAGCAAATATTTTCACTTTGCAATGATTTACGACGCTGGAAATGTCGTTTATGTAAATTATAAAGAGGATCGGGCCCAAGACAGTCCCCTGAGGGACACCACTGGTGACTTTTTCTGGGCTTGAGTAGACTCCATTGACCACAACATGTGTTCTATTCGCCAGGAAATACTTAATCCAGTGTAGATGTTTCCCACGGATTCCAACATTTGCCAATTTTGAGAGTAAGGTATATTATCGTCAACCCTGTCGAAGGCTTTACTGAAGTCAAGATATATGACATCAGAGTTCGAACCTGTTCCCAAGGCTTTAAGTATATCTTCAATGTGGTGTAAGAGCTGTGTTAGACAGTCGCTGCCACAGCGAAAGCCATGCTGATTTGCATTTAGGAGTTTGTGGAGCTCCAGGATGTCAGCCATCCCTGATCTTACCACTCGTTCAAACACTTTACT
>NW_026414712.1:0-113 GCF_001194135.2 Octopus bimaculoides | reverse complement strand
TATATATATATATATATATATATATATATATATAGTTTACAGTAACATTAAAACATAGAGAGGAGAGAGGAAAGACATCTTAATATTTCTGTAGTGGTTACAGGTGCATCATA
>NW_026414711.1:0-571 GCF_001194135.2 Octopus bimaculoides | reverse complement strand
TATGCATATATACATCAATGCATATAAATTTGACACGGGCGATTCTTTCTTGTCTTAGGATTCACGGTGAAACGGCTGGGTGGAATTGCGCGTAAAATTACACAGATGTGTAAAATGATCCGTTCGTGATGTTGGGCTTTGTATTTTTTCATAGCTCCAATGTTTACCGAGGTAATCTACTATAATAATACTCTTTGTTTATGAATGAGAAAGGGAGGTGTGATAGATGAATAAGGATGGAAGGTGTGGTGTCATATTTTCATATTTTTTATCGCTCCCCTGTTTACCGAGATAATCTAATGTAATAATACTCTTGTGTTTATGAATGAGATAGGAAGAGTTGATAGATGAATAAGGAAGGAAGGGGTGATGTCATATTTGGTAGTGTACGCTGAACATAATAAATCAAACAGCGTTTCAACTCTGTGAAAATATGTGTGTGCATGTAACAGTGGAGCATGTGAATGTCTGTGTGTGCGTGTGCGTGTATAATAGAAGTGAGATGCTCCATCTTTGTTCGCTTAGTATTTGGGTTTATTTTTTGATTTGGCTCAATCTTGGTAGTTTTTTT
>NW_026414710.1:0-398 GCF_001194135.2 Octopus bimaculoides | reverse complement strand
TACTAAATAGCAATAACAGTAATCGAACTCATAATGTCATACATATATATTCGCTGAAGATGAGATTCACCGTGGGTAAGTTCACCACCAAATAGCAGAGACTAGAGAAGGGAATTATGGAACACCGGGATCCTTTGTGTGTTGCTCTTAAACTTACTATTTAATATTTGAAGTAGAAAGAAAGCAGCCGAGAAGACCTGTAACTGATGACAACACAAGGTATTCAGACATTGAAATCCCAGCTGTTGGCACGGGAATGTTCACACCATTGCGATGGTTTTGTCTATTACCAAAGGACGAGCTTGCACTATCTCCAATTCCTGCAGTTTCTGCATGGGATAAAGCATCTCTGATGTTTATTTCATACACACACACACACACACACACACACACACACA
>NW_026414709.1:0-324 GCF_001194135.2 Octopus bimaculoides | reverse complement strand
CACCCCTCTGTCTTAATCTTTGCTGTCAGTAACCCTTTGCTTGTCTAAAATTTTTATGCCCCACCTTTTCATCTCATACTTTGTTTTGCTTTGTCTTTTTTTTAAATTTGTTTGTTGGCTTTTTCTTTGTTTTCTTTTTGGTTCCTTGTGGTTACCCATGACGTCTCCCCACCACCACCACCACCACCGCCGCCAACATCATCACTTAAGATCCACCAGCAAGAACTACATCACCACTATCACCAGAACCACTACCTTCACTTTGGTCACTACCAACAACAGCATCGTCATCATCATCATCATCATCATCATCATCATCATCAT
>NW_026414708.1:0-239 GCF_001194135.2 Octopus bimaculoides | reverse complement strand
AAACAGGGACAACTGACGAAGGGGTATACTCTTTATGTTGCATATCTCGTATCTCTCTTTGCTTTTTTTTGTTGTTTTTTTCGTTGTTCGAAAAAAGTTCGTTTTCTGTTTTCGTATTTATGTTTCTCATTGTGTTTAACGTGTTTTGATGTTCTGTACTTATATATACATGTATGTATATATATAGATGTAGGTATGTACGTATATGTATGAATATATGCATATATTTATATTATATA
>NW_026414706.1:0-302 GCF_001194135.2 Octopus bimaculoides | reverse complement strand
GAAAGAACTGGTTTCTAACCTAGATCCAAGGATCCTTCATTGGAATTTCAGCATCAACAACAGAGTATTTTTGTTTGCATGTATGAATGTATGTATGTATGCATGCATGCATATATGTATACGCAGATCTATATATTTTATGTATGCATTCTCATGCATATAGTTGCATATCTAGACATACTCATATATATTTAAATGATAAACTTCTGCAAAGTTTTACAGATTTTTACAGTTCCAGTGATGGATTGGACTTGT
Source organism: Octopus bimaculoides (assembly GCF_001194135.2). NCBI lineage: Eukaryota > Metazoa > Mollusca > Cephalopoda > Octopoda > Octopodidae > Octopus > Octopus bimaculoides. Next base: position 47 of record NW_026414706.1, on the reverse strand, counting down.
AGTCTTAGAATTAGCTTTCTCCTTTCTGGTTTTGAGAAGCCTAATTT
>NW_026414705.1:0-376 GCF_001194135.2 Octopus bimaculoides | reverse complement strand
AATAGATCCTATATTGGGGAGAGTAGAGTATGAGATACGGATTGTGTGTTATCTATGATTAGGGTCGAAATTTTTTTGTAAGATATCCATAAATTTCTTATAGATGTTCATAGGTACTGCATAGTTGTAAGGGATGTTAAGCCATATAGAATTTTTTCTTCTAAATTTGTAATATGAAAGGGGTTTGTGGTTATCATAAGTATTTGGGGTTATATTATTGCTTCTATTATCATTTGTAGTTTTCTTATTGGGATCTATCTTGTTATGTAAAGTAATTTTCTTATTCTTATGGCTATTATTATAATTTCTTAAGCTAGGTATTTTACTGGTGTTAATATGATTGTGTAGACATTTATCAGGTTGTATTTCATTTTTA
>NW_026414704.1:288-446 GCF_001194135.2 Octopus bimaculoides | reverse complement strand
ACGTTAAACGATGATGATGATGATGATGATGATGTATGTATGTATGTATACGTACATATTTATGTATATATGTATGTATACATCTATATATGTATCAGTATATGTATGTATATATGTGTATATATATATGTGTTTATATATATATATATATATATATA
>NW_026414704.1:0-156 GCF_001194135.2 Octopus bimaculoides | reverse complement strand
TATATATATGTATATATATATATATATGTATATATACATATATGTATATGCATGTATATGTATGTATATGTATATATATATATATGTGTATATATACATATATGTATATACATATATATGTATATATATGTATACGTATATATATATATATATATA
>NW_026414703.1:0-457 GCF_001194135.2 Octopus bimaculoides | reverse complement strand
GGTGGTGGTGGTGGAGGGGGCTTAGCAATAAAGAAGAAAAATAATTTTTCTATTGAAGTATTATCAAAGAAATTAGTAATTCGAGTGAAATTTGATGTAATATTGTAGACATTTAATATCAGGAAACATATTGTTGGATAAATAAAGGAGGAAGAAGGGAAAATATATCATATTATTTTTTTTAGAACGCTTTAACTGATGAAAGAAATTTCCAGATAAATTCTATAAAACTTTTTGACTGCTTCGAAGAGTAGTGCTCAAGTGATCTGACACGGTGCTCATACATTTGTGCTTGCATAGGTTTCTGTAAAAGTTCACTTCACAAAGGCACACACGCAAGCACACAATTAAGTAAAAGTCAGGCATTGCCGTCATGCGATCGATGTGATCGACTATCCTCCTCCCCACAAATTCCAGGCCTTGTACCTATAGTAGAAAGGATTATTATTATTATTAT
>NW_026414702.1:0-255 GCF_001194135.2 Octopus bimaculoides | reverse complement strand
GCATGGTTGGATCTTTGAATTATGAGTACACTCCATGTGACAAGCTTCCAAACAGTTTCTGCCTCTTCCATCTTCTTTGACAAGGCTTGGATCAACTGAAGGTTATGAAGAAAGACACTGGGCCAATGTGGCATACCCTGGGATTGAACCCAGAAACTAAAGATTAAAAGCAGATATATCTTAATTACACACATACATATAGGCTTAAGCCAAGTAAGATCGTTGCCAGTGCCCCTGGACTGGTTCTTGTGCGGG
>NW_026414701.1:0-286 GCF_001194135.2 Octopus bimaculoides | reverse complement strand
TGTGCAAAATTATGCTTCACTTTGTTCCGCTAGTTGCTCCTGTGCATTTTCTTTCTTTTTGCTGGGGTCGGGGAAGCTTTGACCTATTCGCAGTACTTTCGTCTAATAGATTACTTCTATTCTTAGGAAATTTCTACATACCGTATATGATCTTGATTGATTGTTATTGTATTTCGTTTTAGCTACAGGCACTTGTATTTTATACATATAGACATTTACAGATTTGATGACTTATATTTCATAGATATCTTGTGGTATATTCAGTGGAAACATTTTTTGTAGCAAC
>NW_026414700.1:0-540 GCF_001194135.2 Octopus bimaculoides | reverse complement strand
ATATATATATATATATATTTATATATATAGTTTCCTACCATTGTGCTGACCGATGTCGTCTTGCATGCTTCTTTTTGTTGTTGACGAAGAAATTAATGCTATTTCTAATCGAGTGATTGTATAGTATCATCATATCAGAGTTTCATTGAAGTTTTCACAGGAATAATTATATACAAATATGATACGTTCATAAATAACACCTACATGCAAATACATCATTGTATGTATGGGTGTCGATTGTTTTTAAGCTTAGATAGAGAAAGAAGACCAAGAAAATGTTTAGGCTGTCCGATTTTGCTCGCATGAAAAGAATAAAGTTACTTTCTGACTTCTGACATTGACCGAATGCTTGCATAAAAATGGACTCCGTAAAAGAACAAAAGGGCTAAATGGTAGTGTAAATTGGACGATGGATCCAGTGTACCAAGATTGCCAAGCAAAGTCCTTCTCAACAAACGGGATTCCATACAGTTTCTGTGTAACATATTTAAGTTTTAAAGCTTCGGTTGACCCAGCACTATTATAGTAGCCACTCACCTA
>NW_026414699.1:0-210 GCF_001194135.2 Octopus bimaculoides | reverse complement strand
ATATATATGTATATATATATATCCATATAGGCATATATACATGCTTATGTTTATATAAGCTCATATACACCTGTATGTATTCTAATTTATGCACATACATTTCCATTTCAATGTGTGCTTAATGCATAGTCTTTTATGTGTATGTATATGTCTATACATACATACATACATACATACACATATATGCATATATGTATTTGTATGTAAGAG
>NW_026414698.1:0-475 GCF_001194135.2 Octopus bimaculoides | reverse complement strand
CTTCATCAGCTGCCTCTATTCTAAACTAGGCGTTTCGAAGATGAGGCAGAGCGCGCTCTTAGAATAGCTCTTCCCGCGAAGAGCATTAAACTGCTAAACGGAGGGTTCCAAGGTAGCAAACAAAAACCAAGACAGGAAAAATTAAACAGTGAAAACAACGTTAAAGGCCGTTAAGCCGAACGAGAGGAGATACTGAACACTGTGATGTGACGAACTTGAGTGGAGAGAGATAGTAGTTCGTCTTGCCTTTATGCTGGCCGAAGGGAGAAAGGAAGAGGTGACCACAGGTCACGTGTGATCAACGAGGAGTGGTAGAGAGAGGAAAAGGGAGGAAGTTGAACAAAGGTGAGCGACGAGAGAAGGGAGGAAGAGTAAGAGAGAGATATGTATTGCAGTGAAGAGGAGAAGCAGAGACAACAGAAGGAAGCAGAACGAGACGGGGACATAGGTAAGAAAGAAAGAAAGATAGATAGAT
>NW_026414697.1:0-471 GCF_001194135.2 Octopus bimaculoides | reverse complement strand
GTGGACAGTACCTTTGGCACCATGCAGTGGCGACCCGTGCGGGCATTCCTAAACACACATGTGTATATAGAAATATATTTATATACAAGCGCACATGTATATATACATATTTATGTATTATATATATATATATATATATATTAATATATATACATCGAGCCGTGGTATGCTCACGATTTGTGAAATAATACTTCAGTTGTTTCCGGTTAATCTCACACAGTTACACACAAACACAGTCTTATCCATTTATGTACACATTCAAACACTGAAACACAGAGTTTCATCCAGTTACACATATGCACAGACAGAGAGATACCAACAGACAATCAGTCATATTTTTCATTTACTTATTGTTATTGGAATGCTAACATTGAGGGAAGAGGAGAGTATGGAGAGTGAGTAAAGCGAACTCACATTGTCGAGGGGGAGGGTATACCGAGAGAGCGAACCGGATTTTATTTATATAGAAGA
>NW_026414696.1:0-202 GCF_001194135.2 Octopus bimaculoides | reverse complement strand
TCTCTCTCTCTCTATATATATATATATATAAATATATATAGTCATTTGACTGTGGCCATGCTGAAGCACCGCATTAAAGGGTTTTAGTCGAAGAAATCGATCCCAGGACTTATTTTTTTGTAAACCTAGTATCGGTCTCTTTTTACCGACCTGCTATGTTACGGGACATAAACACACCAGCATCGGTTGTCCAGTGATGATA
>NW_026414695.1:0-299 GCF_001194135.2 Octopus bimaculoides | reverse complement strand
GTGTATGTATGAGTGTGTGTATTGTTATATTTATATGTTAGGTTTATTCAGTCATATTTCTAAATAAATCCTTATGCAGTCAGAAGATGTATCATACTTGTGCCTTCATCTGAAATACAGGTAATGGCATGAAGTTACGTGGATGCATCTATCTGCTAAGATATGATAGACAGACAAATAACCATGCGGAGACCAGCAACCAGAATTCCTCGATAAATATGTTTTGCTACACTTTCCTTCAATTCTTGCCTTCCCAAGTCACACAGTTTACAATTTCTGAACAGCAGTTAAATAACATC
>NW_026414694.1:0-278 GCF_001194135.2 Octopus bimaculoides | reverse complement strand
AACAACAACAGCACCAGCAGCAGCACCAACAGCATAAACAAACTGCTTCTGATGCAGGATGAAAACAGCGAAGTCCTGGAGGACCTTGACAAGAAAGACATTGATGAGGAGGAGGAAATATGTTCTGGGCCGAAAGCGAACATCAGTTTGTTGGATCAACACAGTGAGCTGAAGAAGAAAGCAGAAGGTCAGTGGGTGCAAAGTTGTTATGTTGTTGTTCTTGTTTTTTTCCTGGATTTATTTTTAATTCATGGGCAACTGTGCAAAATATTTGTTTA
>NW_026414693.1:0-385 GCF_001194135.2 Octopus bimaculoides | reverse complement strand
TCTCTCTCTCTCTCTCTCTCTCTTTCTCTCTCTCTCTCTCTCTCCTCTCCCTTTGTCACGCACATGTATGTATCTATACTTGTTTTCATGTGTATGCTTGTGTGTGGATAAACGCAGACATTCATTCATACACACATGCATACATACATACATATATACACATTCATACATACTTACATACATACATACATACACACACATATATACCCACACACATACATACACACATGCATTCATACATCCATACATACATGCATACATACATACATACATACATACGTACGTACGTACACCAACACAAACAGCCCAACCTTTTCCTTAGGTAGAGTCAAACAAAATAATGATGATGATGTTGATGATGAAGATGATGATGATGATGATGATG
>NW_026414692.1:0-230 GCF_001194135.2 Octopus bimaculoides | reverse complement strand
AGAGAGAGAGAGAGAGAGAGAGAGAGAGAGAGTAGATGAAAGGTAATCTAGAAGAAATATCATGTGTGTATGTATATACATGCATATATACATATATATATATTCATATGTATGCGTGTGCATGTATATTTAGACGTATGCATATTTATAGGTATACATTTATATTGATATCTATATCTATCAATCTCTCTCTCTATATATATGCATATATATATATGCATGTATTGGTG
>NW_026414691.1:0-511 GCF_001194135.2 Octopus bimaculoides | reverse complement strand
ACACACGCATGCACACACACGCATGCACACACACGCATGCACACACACACCATTGATGCTGTCTGTTTAGGTGAATGTGTTATTCACATGTGTTATTCACATGTATTATTCACATCATGGAAATGGAAAAAATCTCCATTAGTCCACCCTTGACCCTCCCTCCTTGCTTTTCACTTTCTTTCTTTTCCTGCATTCCATCTCCCACCCTCCTCTCTCTCTCACACACACACACACACAGTGCATACACTTTCATTTATGCACCATATTAAAAGCAAAAAAGATAATAATAATAATAATAATGATAATAATAGGAATGAGAGTAAGCCAACAAAGCGGAACATTTGCAGACCTGATTTCAAGGATGCTCAAACATTTTATGTGAAGATTTTTGTTGTTGTAGTTGTAACAGTGGCAGTTGTGATGCTGGTGTTGGTGGTGGTTGTAGTGGTGAGAATAATGGGACGGGTGGGGGATGTTAGGAGGGTGGGAGTAGTGGTGGTGGTGGTGGTGG
>NW_026414690.1:0-250 GCF_001194135.2 Octopus bimaculoides | reverse complement strand
TATATATATATATATATATATGTATGTATGTATGTATGTCTGTATGCATGTATGTATGCATATACATACATACATACGTAACTATTTAAATGTAGATTAAATGTTTATTTACCTTAGATGAAGCCATCGGTAATGTTGTATAAGCACTTTCTCACTCAAGTTCGTTTCTTCCACTCTCTGTACGTAACTCAGCTTTTTCCTTCTTGCTTTCCTTCTTTCCTTCCTTTTTTCCTTTCTTCCTGTCTTTTTT
>NW_026414689.1:0-333 GCF_001194135.2 Octopus bimaculoides | reverse complement strand
TGATGATGATGATGATGATGATGATGATGATGATGTTGATAATGATGATAATGATAATGATGATGATGATGATGGTGATAATAACAATAGTGCTCATGGGAACTGCCCATATCCTACGTAAAATACTTCTATGTAATCCCAAGTGTTGAAACAAACTCATAATTTTCTTATGTTTTCTTAAACATTCTCGAGAACAATATTATGTGCAAGACCAAATATATGTCACCCTAGGCATAGCACCAACATGAACTTCTAACTTGTTGTCTCTTGGGGTCTCTGGGTTAGACTTGGAGCCAACTTGTACAAATACAAAGCAAAAGTCAAACATATAAT
>NW_026414687.1:3814-4134 GCF_001194135.2 Octopus bimaculoides | reverse complement strand
TTTTTTTTCTCTATCACTCACTTTCTTACACTTTCTATCACTCAGTTATATTGCCTCATGTCTGTCTGTCTGTCTTTCTCTCTTACACACATATACATGCACACACACACACATACATATATACACATGCACACACTCATACACAGACACACACAGAGGAGTCCATGGCTGATTTGCTGCTGTCTCAGACATTTGCCTTTTGTTTCTTAGTTGCTTCTCTTGTCTTATTCTACACCAACCCACAACCACCACAACCACCACCACCACCACCACCACAACTACCATCACCACCACCACAACCGCCGCCGCCGCCACCACCA
>NW_026414687.1:0-1525 GCF_001194135.2 Octopus bimaculoides | reverse complement strand
AACATTACGAACGGTGTTGTAAGAGGCTTGTTGCCTCATATATAAGAGAACCACGTTTCCGGGGATCAGACCAGTCGGGGGGCGCTGCTTATTCCCCCTCCCCCACCATTTATTTATTAATCATCGTTTTTTCATTCATATAACATTATGTCTATGTCCCAGCCCGCGGCTTCTCTTTTTCTGTATGAGGCCTTTATGGCCAATCTTGATGAAATAAAGAAGCTTGCTTCCCAGCCAAAATGGTTCCGAGTTTAGTCCCACTGCGTGGCACCTTGGGCAAGTGTCATCTACTATAGCCTCGGGTCGACCAAAGTCTTGTGAGTGGATTTGGTAGAGGGAAACTGAAAGAAGACGACGTATGTGTGTTTAGTTTTTGCCGAACGACTTGCACAAATGGTTTGCTTATAACGATCAAATGTTCGTGCCGCATATTTGCTCACTCCTTCCATCAAATCGACGTTGCCTGAACAGGTGCACGGTGTGCCACGCGTCAGGTGTCGAAGCGATCGCAGAGCAACGTGAGGTGAAGTGTCTTGCCCAAGAACACAACGCACCACTCGGGCGAGGAATTAAAAGCACGATCTCCCGACCGGGAGGGCAAACACCGTAACCACTAGATAGATAGAAAGATAGATAGATAGACAGACAGATAAACAGGCCGACAGATAGTCAGAGACTTGATAGATAAACAGGTTCCGCACAGTTTCCGTCTATTAAATTCAGCTTGGCCCGTTGCTTTAGGAGACAAATCTTGTCTAAGGTGCCGCGTACTGATATAGAACCCGAAATACTAAGGTTTCGAAGCTGGCTTCTTAACCACACAGCCATGACCGCGCAAGTTGTTGTTTTTGTTGTTGTTACTGCAATAGGTGTTTAGCAAGTTTCCAGTCATCTTCTGCCAATGCCGTCCAGAAAGCCCTGCTGCCGCTGCTATTTCTGTTGCTGTTGTGGTTGTTCGCTTTTTAGCATGATTCTTTTTGTCAATATTGTTATGTTGGGCAACTGTCTCCTCAGCCATTCACCTTCCACCTTCTAATGAACCCCACCACCTCCGCCGCCATGCTTATTACATAAGCATACACACACACACACAAACACACAAACACACACACACACACACACACACTTAGTCCCGGTCCAGAGATGATCAGCGTCTATGAAGCCGCTTAAAATGTTAGAAATAGCAGCCAAATCTCCTATGAATGATTCAGCCACCGTCTTAGTGAAGGACACATTGGAGGGTGTCAACCCAGGTTACCGGCACATAGGAAAACGACGTGATGGTCACGACTGGAATAACTTTGATCATTAATGTATTTGTGCGATAGACGGACATCAATAATCATACATATTCACATAAAATACACACATACACACACACACAAATGTGCAGACAAGCACATACATGTAAGTACTACATGCAAATACATATGCACATGCACACGCAGCTACACACATTCATTATGTAAACACACACACGCACATGCGTACACGTGTGCGCATCAATCTAAGAAGACATATATAT
>NW_026414686.1:222-407 GCF_001194135.2 Octopus bimaculoides | reverse complement strand
CTTTATTATTATTTTAACCTTAAACTTCGTTCAAATTGTATTTGAAACGAAAAAAAAATAAATTATTTAAGCTGGTTTTTGTATATAATATACCTGTTAGCATATATTATAATGAACATAGGGTTGATTATGGAATGTTTATTATTTTGATATTATTAATAATATTTTTCTATCTTTATACAATA
>NW_026414686.1:0-212 GCF_001194135.2 Octopus bimaculoides | reverse complement strand
TCGGTTATTCTCTTCTGATGTCGGAGTTTTTCACTGACAGCTTTTAGCTCCTGCTTGAGTCTAATCAGTTTGCAAGTGAGTGTCCTCTTTTTGCTGTCTCCAAACACCATTTCTATCTCCTTCTTTAATTTCTGTTGGTGGTACCTATAATAATTTACTTGTTTGCACGCAATAATCATCATTACATGACTGATAGTCTTCCGTAAACCAGT
>NW_026414685.1:0-419 GCF_001194135.2 Octopus bimaculoides | reverse complement strand
GTAATATTTGTCGCCACTTCAACATGGCTGCTCCGTTTGTATACACACGCACAAACATACACTCACCCCCACACATATATACATACATGTTTTCTGTAAATTTGAACTCTGTTACTGTCAAGGGACGTAAACTCGAAACGTCAAAAACTTTTCCTTTCTTCCCGAGCATTAAACTAATACACCTGCTTGTTGTTCCTTCACCTATCCTCGTCTTTTGTTTCCTCTAAATTTAAACCACATATATATATAGATATATATACACGTATGCATAATTTATTTTCATTTCCCTAAAGAAATATACACTTGTTTATTGATTTGAAGTAATCTATTCACTTAACTTTTCACCATCATCATCATCATCATCATCATCATCACTACCACCAACATCGTCACCACGACCGTTACCATGAAGTGGATGG
>NW_026414684.1:2176-3367 GCF_001194135.2 Octopus bimaculoides | reverse complement strand
TATATATATATATATATATACATACATATGCATATATGCAAATATATATATGTATCTAAATATGTATATACTTCTAATGCATGTACGTTAGAAAGTATATCTGCATATTTTTACACACACATACACACACACATACAAAATTAGCTATTATAAAAAAAAATTTATAAAATCTTAAGACACCATTTATTTTCTGCTTGTGAAGTTGAACGTAACCCATATCGCATACGTATCCAGTTACCCGGAAAGATTTCATTGCATGCGTGTATATGTGTGCGAGCGCTTATGGGTGTATGTGAATGCCTCTATACACGGCGTGTGTATGCATATATGTGTTTATGTATGGACGACGTATGGTTCAAAGGATGGAATCCAATTTGCATAAACGAAGTACTTTTCCTTTTAAAGTACTCTAACAGAATTAACGGAAACGCTACACCAATCTAAACATTATCAACACACACGCTCAGACACTTGCGAGCACACACGTACACACTTGGCCTCATGCACCCACCCGCGTGCACATACATTTTTCTTCATAAATATATTGATTTTAGATACGAGCACGCAAGTATAATCATCAGTGTGTGCTTATGTTATTTATTTAATTAAATCTTCAGTATAATTTCTCACGATTTTGTTTGTGTTTTGTGTGATTGGATGTATGAATTTTGGACACGTCGTTGCTGTGAAAGTGTATTGCTCCTCGGTTGAGTACAAGTTCTGGTTATATTCCAATAGTTCTCCTGTTGTGTGTTTATATTCATGCACACATGCATACATACATACATACATACATACAAGCGTTCGTACATATACTTATACATATTTACACTCTCCAATCATTTACATATACAAAGATAAAAGTACACACACACACATATATATCGTTTCGCTTAGGCATGGCGAGATACACACACACACACACACACACACAAACACACAAACACACGCGCGCACACACAGGTTTATGAAACTATGTACATAAATACATACGTACATGTATTTCATGTATGTATACACACACATACACACACAATATCACTCACTCATCAGGTGTTTATTTTAGTTCTATAGAACAATTTCAGTTCTGGTAACAGACTTCTAGAATGTATGTATATAGTTATGCGTGTATGTGTGAATATATACATATATATACATATATATATATATATATATATATATATATATATA
>NW_026414683.1:0-391 GCF_001194135.2 Octopus bimaculoides | reverse complement strand
TATATATATACATACATACATATATCTACACATATATGCATTTATATATATATACATATATATACATACATATATATGTATACATATATGCATACATATATACCTACACATATATATATACATACGTACATGTATACATACATATATATATATATATATATATATATACATACATATATTATTTTGATAATAATAGAGTGTAAAATCAAAGATGATTTTACCAGGTAGCCAGTACGGACATAAAACCTTTTAGGTAAATTTTACAAATTAATTTATACATATATACATATGTATATAATTATAAGATAATGTGTAAAATTTACCTAAAAGTTTTTATACAAACATATATACATACATATATATATATATATATATGTATATATATATATAC
>NW_026414682.1:0-441 GCF_001194135.2 Octopus bimaculoides | reverse complement strand
ATATATATATAAATGAATTTGTTATACTTTTATACTTTTAGTACTAATATACTTGCTGTTCATTTGTTTAGTTCATTTGTGTTATTTTTGGCTTTGTTTTATTTTCATTTTCTTCTTACTTCTAATACCAGGACATCTCTAACCTTGACTGCGACTGCCCTCGTGCTTCCGACATTTCCGTTCGGAATATCTCTCTCTTAAGCAGAGAAATCCTCTTTCCCACACCTACTCATTTAAGCATTTTGTGGTCTCGCATATTTAAGTATCTCCTGGTCTCAGATATTCTCAACAAAGTATTTTGCCACGGTAAACACCCTATCGTTGTGAATTCCCTTGTAAAATACGCACGTGATAGCGGACGTCCGGACTGTGATGAGTAAAACGTGTAAATAATTTGGGGTCTAACCAACCCTTCCAGCGGAATTTCCAGTCAAGGACAAA
>NW_026414681.1:5184-5437 GCF_001194135.2 Octopus bimaculoides | reverse complement strand
TGTGTGTATGCTTTTGTGTGTGTTTATGTGTGTGTGTGTGAGTGTTTGTGGAAATATATTTATCAGAAGCCTGTCACGTTAAACGTTCCGACAGAGTTTTTTACGAGCTTCCAGAGGTCGATATTCATTTCATTATTTCATGAGATCAATAATATCAATAACTAACGAAGTATTGTCCCTGATAGGATCTATGAAGCACTTATAAACCTTTTCTTAATGTGTTGTCAAAAGAAACTGTGTGGCAAGAAGCTTG
>NW_026414681.1:2945-3091 GCF_001194135.2 Octopus bimaculoides | reverse complement strand
GAACCATGTAGTTGGTAAGCAAGCTACTTACCACACAGCCACTCCTGCGAACACACACACACTCAAATAACCACCTGTTGACCTTCTACTTACACTGTATATAGCGTCCACTAACCAGTCCTGCTACTAATTTCTTCCACTACGTC
>NW_026414681.1:1711-1932 GCF_001194135.2 Octopus bimaculoides | reverse complement strand
CATTACCATACTAGCATTGCTTAAAGCCTAGATATTATCTAGCCATTCTGTTGAAATTTGATATGGGTTTTTCATGGGCATGATCCGTCTAAGATAGCAATGTTCTATATTTAATCTATCAGAATGGGGGGTGGGGAATATTAGAAAATGAAAAGATACTGTCTCCAGTTATATTGTTCAGGTCACCAATGCTCATATTATCAGGATACAAATTCCATTGA
>NW_026414681.1:1392-1701 GCF_001194135.2 Octopus bimaculoides | reverse complement strand
ATTGTTCAGGTCACCAATGCTCATATTATCAGGATACAAATTCCATTGAAAGTTACATGATGTCAAGTTAATATTATTGCAAATTAGATGTAAATTCAGGTTAACCTGATTAGTAATGTATTAAAATTCAAACTAATAAAATGGTTATGGATTAAAATTTTAACTAAAGTTTCTAATAATTACTCAACGATGAGTATTCCACCAGCTACTCATCAGGCCGAAGATACCTTAACTAAATGTAGGTTACATTGTGGGCATGTGATCCAAAAGTTAACTAGCCGGAGATGTAATTTAATATATATATATATA
>NW_026414681.1:998-1366 GCF_001194135.2 Octopus bimaculoides | reverse complement strand
GTGGTGAAATGGGGTGCGTGCGCATGTGTATGTGTGTGTGTTTGTGTATAAGTAACATTACTCATTCTAATTCACCAAACTGGTAAACAAATCTGCGCATTATTTACGGCAAACAGCGGGTAACAAGTCTATAATAGATTAACACACACACACAGCTTGCTGTGGAGTAATTTGTTTCTTGATGTAAAGGTCTGGCTCATTTGTTGTGTACATTCGTTGTGAACTTCTATTTCCCCCCTGTTCCATGTGGTTTAGCCGTACTAACTATACCCCACTTTGTGGAGATAGTAGGGTCCAGATTCGTCTGTTTAAGCTCGCGCTGTTCGTAGACACGTAACCCTAAAAATATGGTATATGAAATTATATGT
>NW_026414681.1:0-302 GCF_001194135.2 Octopus bimaculoides | reverse complement strand
GACTGCGAGTCCGCTGCCCTAACCACTGGGCCATTGCGCCTCCACATGAAATTATAAAATAGGAAGAAACAAAGTTTGAGGTTTTACTAGTCTCCATATTCTCTATCGTTATAATTATTAATAATATACACAACAGATATTATTACCATCCAGTGAAGCGGACACGGAATTACTCATCGGAGGAATTTACCGCGTGGGTGGCAACTTCTAGTAGTCATGGACATTAAATACTAATCGATGCGGTTAGCCATAACCTGGAATATAACTGAGAACTCCTACGATATCCACCTGGATAATATATC
>NW_026414680.1:0-205 GCF_001194135.2 Octopus bimaculoides | reverse complement strand
ATATATATATATATATATATATATAATCATAATATTCCGTTTACCACTTCATCTATATTGAAGGAAAGTATCGATATATCGATTTATAGGTTGTCGGAAGGTAATGTTAAATGTGATAGAAAGTTAGACACAGTTTTACTGTGTGTATGTGTGTTCATGTATATCTGCATGTATGTACGTGTGTGCATGTATATGTACACGTATG
>NW_026414679.1:0-904 GCF_001194135.2 Octopus bimaculoides | reverse complement strand
ATTATTATTATTATTATTATTATTATTATTATTATTATTATTGGGTATTTTATAGGCATTAAATTATCATCCTAAGAGAATATTTTTTCGAAACTGACTCCATTTAACGACTAATTTATCCTTTCCACTTCCCATTCGGTTCAGGGTCACACGATGTCTACAAACTATCTCCTGCTATATAAAGCAAGATAGCTAACCTGCTTATTCTCCTCTTAATGATCCGACTGATGAGACGCACACAAACAAAAAATTAAAATAAATAAATAATAAAAGATAATAAAAAAGTAAAAAAAAAAAATGAACAACAACTTGTCGAAACTATGCATTGTCCTGGAATTTATAAGATATTTATCATATCTATTTTGTATGGAATAACTCTTGTTTTACAATTCGCTTTCTTTTGTATCTCGTAATCAATTGTAATAGCTCTAAAATCATTAAATATTTCATGGAGCAATTAAGAAAAGAGTTACGATATATTTCTTCACTGGCACGTGCGTGTATATAGACAAGTCGCACGTACACACATGCATACATACATGCATTTTTATAAACACACCCACATACATATATTAACCTATATATATATATATATATATACATATAAATATATACATATATATGTATATATACACATGAGTGCATATATATGTTTCCATATACATACATACATTTTATATATGTATGTATGTACGTTTATAAGCTTATATACCTATATATGCGTACTATATACTATATACGTTTATGTGTATATACATCTCTCTCACTTTCTCTGTCTCTCTGTCTGTCTTTCTCTCTCTCTCTCTCTCTCTCACTATATATATATATACAGTATTTATATGTACATACATTGATAATATACTATATAATAGGTATATATATATATATATATATATATATATTT
>NW_026414678.1:0-504 GCF_001194135.2 Octopus bimaculoides | reverse complement strand
TTAAGATCAGATCAATTTTCTGAACAATCAGTTATTACACAAAGTACTCCTTGTCCATCATGCTTAGATGTTTGAGGTCTAACCATAGCCAACAATACTATTGTTCACAACATACATGATATAAAATGAAACTAACTAAATAAATATATATCTTACACTACATTATCCAAAGTAGTCTTTGATATCTGTTTTAAGGGAAATTTAGTTGTTATTTCTAGCAGGTTGAGTGACTATGTAAAGGCTCCTTTGATGCTCCACATACATCTTTTATCTTTCACCATTTATTTGTTTCAGGCAGTGGAGTGTGACCATGCTGGGGCACCAATTTGGAAGATTTTAGTCAAACAAATTGACCCCAGGACTTATATTTTCTTAAGTCTGGTACTTATTCTGTTCCTCTCTTTTGCCAAACAGTTAAGGGGATGTAAACAAACCAACACCAACTACCAAGCACTGGGGAAGGAATGATGACAGAGACACAAAGACACACACACACACACACAC
>NW_026414676.1:0-345 GCF_001194135.2 Octopus bimaculoides | reverse complement strand
TTCTTTCTTTCTCTCTCTCTCTTTCTCATATACACATTTTTCTTCATCTACGCCACTCTTCTTCCTCAAACCCACCATTTTACTTTCTTTTTGTTATTTTTTTTTTATTTTGTAATTTATTAACCACACACACACATATATATATATGCATACCACAGAAAAAATTCTGACTCCATATGTCACAAATGTTTTCTTCGCTCCTCGGGGATTGCCAGGCAGCATAATACTTTTAAGGAAGTTGTAGATATAAAAAAAAAAAAAACAATATCTGCACTTCCCCATCTAAACCTCACCTGGGACATAGTCATTTCATGCTACTGTACTGTGTACATTATATATATATAT
>NW_026414675.1:0-372 GCF_001194135.2 Octopus bimaculoides | reverse complement strand
CTACTACTACTATTACTACTACTACTACTACTATTACTACTACTACTACTCCAGCAACCTGTTTTTGCATGACTTTACTACATACATATTCCACTTGCTTTGACTTCTGCAGTATTTTGTTATTTAGTTATGTCATTTTTTCGCATGGATTAAGTCTATTCTCCAATACAAATAACCAATAACTTTATTTTCTGTGTCGTTGTCGATGCGTTTAAATCCTCTGGGTTTAAGGTTATCTGTATCTTCTATCATTTCATCATTTCCCAAGGTGTTTTTGCCATTGTAGCTAATCCTCAAATACTGGCTATCTCTATATCTAAGACTAATATATGTAAACCATTTATTCTCCATTTATTTCGCATATAGTGAAAT
>NW_026414674.1:0-245 GCF_001194135.2 Octopus bimaculoides | reverse complement strand
GTGTGTGTATGTGTGTATATGTGTGTGTATATATGTGCATATATGTGTGTGTATATATGTGTGTGTATGTGTGTGTATGTGTGTATGTATGTGTGTGTATGTATGTGTGTGTATGTGTGTATATGCGTGTGTGTATGTGTGTATATGCGTGTGTATATGTATGTGTGTATATATGTGTGTGTGTGTGTATATGTATGTGTGTGTATATATGTGTGTGTGTATATATGTGTGTGTGTATGTGTGTG
>NW_026414673.1:0-556 GCF_001194135.2 Octopus bimaculoides | reverse complement strand
ATACATACATATATACATACTCACTCACTCACTCGCTCACACACACATATATGGGTGTATATATTTATACAAGCTACGTGTGCATGTGAGTGGGTGCACGTGTGCATATATTCTTGTGAGTAGTTTAAGTCGTTCATCTGAAACCGAATCAGCTAAAACTAAGTCTTCATAATCACTGCATCACTCGTTTCGTCAGGCGGACATTTCAAGATGTTTGAGTAAGAAAGTGGACACAGAAGCGTTTGTGGAACCCCCTAGTTGCACCCAACTTGATTTCAGCTGACCTCATTAAAGTATTCATACTCTAGTCATACTCTATCATTGGTAGGGAGTATAATTTAAGCACACGCATGCACACACTCACACACACACACGCGCGCGCGCGTCACGCACTCTCAAACGCATACATGTGTAAATAAAAATAGTTGCTGTTATAATTTGAAGCATTTGTGATCCATGTCAGATTACAAGTATTTTTGTTATCTCTTCAAAACAAAATGTAGTCTCAAATAACGAATACACACACATACACACACACACACACACACACACACAC
>NW_026414672.1:0-272 GCF_001194135.2 Octopus bimaculoides | reverse complement strand
AAAAATTCAAAATTTAAAATCCATACCGTATTTCCAGCGTTAACCGGTCTTAGATAATTTTTCTCTTTTTATAATTAATTCCAATAAGGGGAGGTAAACCCTTGCCATATTCTATGACTCTATTACAATTATTACTGAAATTTCTAATATTAATATTCAAGGCACATAAATTATATATATGACAGTGTATGTCGTCAAAGTATCATGGACCAATAGCTGCATTATATATATATATATATATATATTACAGAGATGCACTTGCATAGCAAGTG
>NW_026414671.1:0-210 GCF_001194135.2 Octopus bimaculoides | reverse complement strand
TGTGTGTGTGTGTGTGTGTGTGTGATGGGGTCGTATGTGCACACACACACACATTAGATTTTACTGCATTGGGAGTCAACATACGGCGGTGATCGTTGATTTTTAGCTACTTATGTATTTACTCTGATGTATATGCACATTATGTGTATGTGTATATATAATATACGTACATACATGCAAACATACACACATACATACATACATTATATT
>NW_026414670.1:0-514 GCF_001194135.2 Octopus bimaculoides | reverse complement strand
TATTCATACATACTTAGTTATACATACTACATACATATTCATACATATATGGCTATTCGAAATTTTAATTTCATGCCAAGAACTGCAGTCTTCCAATCTGAAGTAATTTTTGTATCATCTGTGGCAAAATCATTTACCCAAACCCTACTTACAACCTATTCACTGTAATTTTTTCAACATAACGAAATACAGCAATTGAAATATTTACAACAGCATTGCTGCTACATAATATGACTATTATCACTATCATTGTTACTATTGCTATCACCCATCTCATCATCATCCATATCACTATGACTACCATTATCATCATTTAAACTTCACCACCATCATCATCATCATCATTTTCATTGTCAACATAGTTAACATTGTCAATAATTGGAGCGTGGAATATTTAGGAATGTAGAGAATCAACTCAAGCAGAAAACATCATTAAGGGAGTATAGTACCCTCAACTATTAAGCTGCTTATAAAGAAGCAGTAAAATAAATTAATGTATATATATATATATATA
>NW_026414669.1:0-370 GCF_001194135.2 Octopus bimaculoides | reverse complement strand
ATCCTCTATGCCCTCCCCCAAGTCTTTTGAGGGAAGCAAAGAAGACTGATTAACATGTATTAAATGGTTAACGAAAATGTGATAATTAGTGTGAGAGACAGTTAATGGGGTGACGATCAAGGGGCAATGTGTCCGTTGTGCGTCAGGCTTTTGTGTCCGTCTTCACTATTGTGCAGAGCGACAAACAAGTGTGTGTCTCGGTCAGGTGTATTTCTGTATTGTAGCAATGTGCGCTGGAAACTGTCTGTGCTAAGGAAGCCATTGGTGTCAGTGTTGTTTGTAATGAGGCGCTTTATTGTCATGGGGAAAATGCAACGGACGTGATTCTGTGGTGCACTCCCCAATTGTGGAAGAAGGTCCTCCGTCCAAT
>NW_026414668.1:0-389 GCF_001194135.2 Octopus bimaculoides | reverse complement strand
GGGCACCGCCTTGAAGAATTTTTAGTTGAACGTATCGACCCCAGAATTTTCTTTTACTTGTTGCAGCTATTAGGCTGCAGCCGCCCATGCTGGGGCACCGCCTTGAAGAATTTTTAGAAGGTTGTATGGAATCCAGAATGTTTTTAAGCCTGATCAAAACCATTTCTGTAATATATTTCGTTTTTTTTTTCATTTTACTTATAGTCATTTGACTGTGGCCATGCTGGGGCACCACCTCGAGGAATTTTTAGTCGAAAGTATCGACCCCGAAATATTTTTTAAATGATTTTTAACCAGCGCCAGTTAGTTAAAAAGGTTTTTCTACATGCTAGAAATAACAGCCAAATCACTTGAAATTTTTTTATAGCCACTCGGTTATACTTTTCGGG
>NW_026414667.1:0-379 GCF_001194135.2 Octopus bimaculoides | reverse complement strand
ATGATGGTAGTGGTGGTGGTGGTGGTGGTGGAGATGGAGGTGGTGGTGGTAGTGGTGGTGATTGGATAATGAAAAATGTATTCTTTTTTAATTGAACTAAGTTTTTTTTTAATATCACGTATCACTTAATGCATGTGCATAAGTGTAATTCTATGAAATATTCAAGCTTATTTATGTGGCAGATATATGCAGTTTGACTAAAACTTGTCTCCTATGTATAGGATATTTTTTTTGTTTATGGGAAAAATGGAAAAATAAGCCAATATTTATTTTATGAGTGCTGTGTATTAAGTCTATAAAATTGTGCATAAAGTAATATAAAGTGTATTTATAAAGTGCATTAAGTAATTATCGTATTCCAATTTCTTTCACTTTTCAA
>NW_026414665.1:0-320 GCF_001194135.2 Octopus bimaculoides | reverse complement strand
ATACATAAATACTCAAATATATTACATGTATATGTTTCTATATGTATGTACGTACGTATGTATGTGTGTATATGTATGTATATATGTATATATCTATATCTATATAGATTTATATTTACATATATATATAGATAGTTATATATATATGTACATATATACATAAATATATTTACATGTTTATATATATATAAATATGCATATATGTTTGTAGATATGCACATATATGCATTTATATGAGTGTACACACACACATATATATTTCTATCTATTTGTCTGTCTGTCTCTCTCTCTCTCTTTCTCTCTTTCTCTCTCTCTCTCTC
>NW_026414664.1:0-438 GCF_001194135.2 Octopus bimaculoides | reverse complement strand
ATAATAGTGAACGAAATAATAACTTCAAAGACAATAATTGTAATAGGAATTGCAGCGGCAGAAACGGTAACGGGAAGAGTGATACTAATTCCAATGTTAGCAGTTATAATATTGGTAGATCCACATATAGCATAGGCAACCCTTATAAAGACAAAGCTGGGGCGGACACCCTATGGCTAATAATTCCCTTCGCCATGCAGATTAAAAACGACATAGTAAAAAGTATCTTCAATATAATCAATAAACACTTTGTAAAGGGAAAGAATAAATATTGGGAGTCAATCAATAAAAGGACAATAAGAATAGGATATAGCTTAACACACAACCTGGCTGCAATAATCTCCTCAATTAATAATAAGAAGTTAGATAGCTTCTATGCAAGTAGGACAAATGGCATAGACAACACAACCTTATATGACAACTATGTTAGCCATAGGA
>NW_026414663.1:0-282 GCF_001194135.2 Octopus bimaculoides | reverse complement strand
ATATATATATATATATATATATATATATATATACATATGTGTGTGTGTGAACTTGTTTTGTTGGTGCAAGTGTAGGGGTACATGTATATAGCTGTGTTTGTATATGCGTAAATACATGTATCGTTGTGAGTGCAACTGCACATGGGTAAACCTGTGTGTGTGTTTCTGAGCGAGTTTATATCGTTATATGCGTGTGCACATGTTCGTGTGTATGTATGTGAGTGTGTTTTTCTGCGTGTAAATAGTGTGTAAGAGTTCATGTATATGTTTGTGTATGTATGT
>NW_026414662.1:0-241 GCF_001194135.2 Octopus bimaculoides | reverse complement strand
GGAAGAAACAAGTAAAGGAAGGAGTTGGTGTTTTTGAAAGAAATACGCATTTTCCATGCAGAATTTCAATTAGCTGCTCAAAAGCGCACAACAACCTGTGCAGTGAAGGAGGGGGGGAGCTTGGTCTGTAATATCTGTGGATGTTTATCAAGGGCTGAGCTTATTAGTCACCAGCAAAGCCACAAGTGTAAAGTGTAAATTTGTCTGAGTTTACAGGATTCATAATGGTCAGTGATGACCT
>NW_026414661.1:0-510 GCF_001194135.2 Octopus bimaculoides | reverse complement strand
TCGCTTGACAACCAATGCTGATGTGTTTACGTCCCTGTAACTTAGCGGTTTGGCAAAAGAGGTCAATAGAATAAGTACTAGGTTTACAAAGAATAAGTCCTGAGGTCGATCTGTTTGTCTAAAGGTGGTGCTCCAGCATTGCCGCAGTCAAATGACTGAAACAAGTAAAAGAATAAAAGAATTCACTTTTCCATGCTATCATGGATCAAAAGTAATTTGCTGAGGCAGATTTTTCTCTGGCTGGATGCTCTTCCTGCTGCCAACTCTCACCTGTTCCCAAGCAAAGTAATATTTTGCCAAGTGCTTCAAATACGAACAGTTCACTGGGTAGACATGTTTTTACAGATTTTTTGCAAATAAATGACATGGTGTGTATGATGACAATGTTTTTTGCTAAATATTGTATAACCTTTTCTTTTCTACTCTAGACACAAGGCCCAAAGTTTTTTGGAAGTGGGTCAGTCCATTAGATCAACCCCAGTATGCAACTGATACTTAATTTATCGACCC
>NW_026414660.1:324-880 GCF_001194135.2 Octopus bimaculoides | reverse complement strand
ACACCTGAATTTATCCATTGATTACAATCCCAGAAAGTCCATGAGGTCAAATGCAAAAGATCTCCATGTGTCAGGAGGAACAGCCAGAAATGTTGTCCAGATATAAGTCTTATATGATGAGGAAAGGTCGATTTGACAGAAAAAGCAAAAAAAAAAAAAAAAAAAAAAAAAAAAAAAAAATCACTATATCAGATCTAAAAGGCTCTTAAACAAACTGAAAAATCCAGCAGAAGAAGATTTGATTTGGTTTTTCTAAAACGAGAAAAATTTCAACCAAAATCAAAAAGTTAACAGAAGAAATGACAGATGGTTATGTGCAGACCCTTCTGAAGTTCCAAGTGTTATGCATACAAAATTTCCTGCAACTGTCATGGTTTTAGGGGTTGTTAGCAATGAAGCACATGTGATGCCACCTTACTTCTTTCCACAAGGCCTTAGAGTTAACACTGCCATTTACATTGAGATCCTGGAAATAATTGTTAAACCCTGGATAGACAGTGTATGCAATGGAAGGCCGTATACATACACACACACACAGGTTGATTCACTTGACTAA
>NW_026414660.1:0-314 GCF_001194135.2 Octopus bimaculoides | reverse complement strand
TATACATACACACACACACAGGTTGATTCACTTGACTAAAAATTCTTCAATGCTGTGCCCCAGCATGGCCACAGTTTAATGATTGACATAAGTGAAAAAGATATCTTCTGTCTTTTACTTGTTTCAATCATTGAACTGTGGCCATGCTGGGGCACCACCTTCAAGAACTCTTAGTTGAACGAATTGACCCCAGGACTTTTTTGTTTTTTAAAGCCTGGTACTTATTCTATTGGTCTCTTTTGCCAAATAATTAAGTTACAGGGATGTAAACACACCAACAACAGTTGTCAAGTGGTGGTGAGACACAAACACAG
>NW_026414659.1:0-231 GCF_001194135.2 Octopus bimaculoides | reverse complement strand
ATCTATCTATCTATCTATCTATCTATCTATCTATCTATCTCGTTCTCTCTGTCTGTCTAGATATACAGGCGTATCATGTGTGTGTATATGTGCATGTGTGTGTGTGTACCTTTTGTTTTTACGCACACACATATACATAGAAATATACACATACATACATATATATTTATATGTACATGGATACACACACACACACACACGCACACACATATATATGCATGTATATATATA
>NW_026414658.1:0-483 GCF_001194135.2 Octopus bimaculoides | reverse complement strand
CAGAAGGACATATTTTTGTAACTACATTTAAACTCTCCAAGTAGAAAGGACGAATACAAAAACCCATTTTGACTTAGCCAGACCATACAAGCTAGTAATCAATTCTAAGCAGATTTTTAACTGTTACTGATTTTATTTGTTTTGTTGTTTTTTTTTCTGATTTATGGATCATCTTATCAGAGGATTGCTCTGCATTTTACATTTGATGTAATGTTCACATTGCTTAAATAAATGGAGTCGCATGAAATGATCGTACTGCATTAACTCTGGATATCTTTGTTGCTTATTTTGATTTTGTATGTGTGTCCCCAGTTACTACGTGACAACCAGTGTAACTTAGCAGTTCAGGAAAAGATATCGATAGAATAAGTACTAAGCTTAAAAGAAAATAAGTACTGGGGTCAATCAGTTCGATTAAAATTCCTGAAGGCATTGCCCCAGCATGGCCATGGTCTAATGACTGAAACAAGTAAAAGATAAAAG
>NW_026414657.1:0-261 GCF_001194135.2 Octopus bimaculoides | reverse complement strand
TAGATAGATAGATAGATAGATAGATAGATAGATAGATAGATTACATATATACGTATATATACATATACATATGCATGTGTGTGTGTGTGCATACGTATATACTTATACATATCAATATACATATATACATATACATATATACATATACATATATACATACATATGTGTACGTATTTATGTACGTTTGTATGTATGCATGTATGTCAGTCTGTATGTATGTATGTATGTGTGTATATATATATGCATGTATGTCAGTTTGTA
>NW_026414655.1:0-249 GCF_001194135.2 Octopus bimaculoides | reverse complement strand
TACATGCATGCACAATTACATGCATGCATAGTAACAAAATTATCTACAATTTTTCACATAGATTCTATGCATAAAGCAATATGTAATCATATACACACCCATGGAGGCGGCGAGTTGTCAGAGCCGTTAACACGCCGGGCGAAATGCTTAGGGGTAATTCGTCTGTCTTTTCGTTCTGAGTTCAAATTCAGCCGAGGTAGACTTTGCCTTTCATCCTTTCGAGGTCGATAAATTAAGCACCAGTTGCGT
>NW_026414654.1:0-270 GCF_001194135.2 Octopus bimaculoides | reverse complement strand
TGATGACAAACCACCGACGACAAATTCACTGACCAACAAGAAGCCTTCTTTAAAGAGATGTAAACATCGTTGTTGTTGGCACTCTGTCGCTTACGACGTCGAGGTTTCCAGTCGATCCGATCAACGGAACAGCCTGCTCATGAAATTAACGTGCAAGTGGTTGAGCACTCCACAGACACGAGTACCCCTAACGTAGTTCTAGGGGATATTCAGCGTGACACAGCGTGACACAGTGTGACAAGGCTGGCCCTTTGAAATACAGGCACAATA
>NW_026414653.1:0-256 GCF_001194135.2 Octopus bimaculoides | reverse complement strand
ATATATATATATATATATATATATACTCTTTTCCTTGTTTCAGTCATTTGACTGCAGCCATGCAGGAGAACTGCCTTCAATTGAACAATTGACCCTAGGATATATTAATCTTTTGTAAGCCTAGTACTTTATTCTATCAGTCTCTGTGGCTGAACTGCTAAGTTATGGGGAGATAAACACACCAACATCAGTTGTCAAGTGATGATGGGGGAACAAACACAGACACAAATACATACATACATACATAACTATATAT
>NW_026414652.1:0-361 GCF_001194135.2 Octopus bimaculoides | reverse complement strand
TATATCAAGTTTGCATATATATATATATGTATATATTAGAAACGTGGAGTAGTTAAAATAGGGGAAAAGTGATGAAGGGAATGTTCTTTATGTTGCCTGCCTCGTTTCTCATTTTGTCTACGTTTTGCGATATCCTGTACCCATATATGCATGTATATAGACATATATATGTAGGTATGTACGTACATGTATGTATATATGCATATATTTATATATTATTTATATTATTATATGATCGAACGCCACGCATCCATTTCCAAGTCATTATTATCTTAATTATCTTCCAAGTAAGTATTATCTTAACTATTATCTCTTATTCTATCTCTATTCTTTCTACCTATCTCCCTCTCCTGTTCTTCTT
>NW_026414651.1:0-291 GCF_001194135.2 Octopus bimaculoides | reverse complement strand
TTATTATTATTATTATTATTATTATTATTATTATTATTGTTATCATTGACATTATTAACCTTTTCATTATTGTCGCCATCATTATGATTATTATTCTTGTTATTACAATAATTATTATTATTTTAGTATTACCAGAATTGTTTTTATTATTATTGTTACTGTTGTAGAAGTTATTATTAGCATTATTATTGTTGATATTATTATCACTATTATTATTATTATCATTATTATCATCTTCATCATCATCATCGTCATCAACATCATCATTGTCATCATTGTTGCGTTTATTAT
>NW_026414650.1:1917-2052 GCF_001194135.2 Octopus bimaculoides | reverse complement strand
ATGTATGTATGTATGTATGTATGTATGTATGTATGTATGTATTTATATAACTTAGTTACGTGTAATATAAACACAGATTGTATTTCTGAGCCGCATTTTCGTTCAGCAGACATTTTGGGTTAAATATACAAGATC
>NW_026414650.1:0-494 GCF_001194135.2 Octopus bimaculoides | reverse complement strand
TATATATATACTTTAGCCTACTTGCATTACGCCGAAACGGATTAAAAACAGAATTCATGACGTCATTAGCTGTTGTTTGGCTTTTATGCAACTTTATATAGTTTACTTCGAGGATATTACAGATATGGCTTTATATATCAATGCTGGGTAGGCAATTACCTGTATTTTCTGAGATTTCTGTGTTATGGGTGCAATCGTTGCATTTGTTACTACGTGCTTGAGTGTGTCTATGTGCACGCATGCGTATTAGTTTATATGTACATAGATACATACATATGTATATGTGTGTGTGTATGTACAAACATATATGTTATATATATATATATATATTTGCGTATGTATAAATATATATAAACTTATGTAAGTATGCATATATATATATATGTAGCCATATAAACGTGTGTGTGAGTGTATACATATATATATGTATATTTACATGCACACATATATATGCATATATATATGTATATATATGTGTATGTATGTATGTATAT
>NW_026414649.1:0-367 GCF_001194135.2 Octopus bimaculoides | reverse complement strand
ATATATATATATATATATATATATATATCAATCTACATACATACGTATATATAAATATATACGCATGCGTATTATATGTATACATACATACATATATATATATACATATATATGTATGCATAACTGGTTGTTTGTGGATTATATATATATATAAATGCGTGCGTGTCAATTTGTATATTATTATCCAGGTACATAGCCCATACACATCTACCCATATAGATACCCGCATACACGCGGGATTCAAACAGCAAATATTTACATCAGGAATTCATAATTGATTTCAAATTCTGGAAATGGGTTTTCAATTTTACACCAACAACGAGGAAACAACTCTACATGCATTATCGTACAAATAATATCTTTATAT
>NW_026414648.1:0-378 GCF_001194135.2 Octopus bimaculoides | reverse complement strand
TTGTTGTTGCTTTTGTTTAGCGGCCAGTGGGCAGTCCTTTTTCAGATGTGACTCGTTGTTGCATAAGTAACAGCGAGGCCGCCTGCCCTCTACCACCACGTACACTTTGTGTTCCTCCGCCAGTCTAATGTTTGGAGGAATCTTCCGTGAAGCCTCCTCCGTGATGTGGAGAAGGATTTCCAGATTCCCCCCCCAGTTCTTTTCCTCTACGACCGTAATTTCCAAAATATTTGCCTCCTCCATTTCGAGGCATACGGCCGATACTACCCATTGGGTGTCCACTTCTGATGTCACGTTTTTTATAATTACTTTGGTCACTCACTGTCCAAGATAACTCAGTATCATCACCAAGTTATCTGTGCGGAGAGAGAGTGTCGA
>NW_026414647.1:0-287 GCF_001194135.2 Octopus bimaculoides | reverse complement strand
TGCAAGTGGCTGAGCACTCCACAGATACGTGTACCCTTAACGTAGTTCTTAGGGAGACATTTGTATGTGGTACGTGTGCATATATGTATGTATATAAATGTATACATCAGCTCCTGGCAGTGATGGGGAATAAACGAACTTCAGGTTATCTAAAATATGTTTGTGACATATTTTAACTCTTAAAAGCAAATTCACTGCAGCTACCTTGTGTGTATGTGTATGTGTGAGTGTATGTGTGCGAGCGTGTGCGAATGCGTGTGTGCGTTTGTGTGTGTGTGCATGTTTGT
>NW_026414646.1:0-519 GCF_001194135.2 Octopus bimaculoides | reverse complement strand
TTTGCGTAGGTTTTTATTTTTTGTTTTTGGTCTTTGTTTCATTTTTGTTGTTTTTTTTATTTTGGCTTTGTTTTTTTTTCAATGTTATGAATTAAATAATATTTCATACAAAATTTGTTTATTACATGAACCAAAACACGCGCCAGAGATTTGATTAACTCATACATAATTAATGTTAACCTCGTTTTCTATATTATAAATTCGATTAAATACACATAAATTATTTTTTCAAAAATATATGTTACTCTAATTTCTTAAAGCTATGAATATAATTCTCTCTTATGAACTTGGTATGAGGCATTGCGATATGGCATTCAACAATAACCATCCATTTCAAAACTGGTATCGTGTTTCGATCTTAGGAATACCTTGATAGAGCCGTTCTTTCTGCAAATCATTTATTGGTGCAAGATTTACTTAACATGCGTACTTCTTAGAAATATAAAAGCTTTTGCTCTGTGTGTGTGTGTGCTGTTATTGTTGCTTTGTTTTTGATTTGTGTTGTTTGTGTATATATAT
>NW_026414645.1:0-213 GCF_001194135.2 Octopus bimaculoides | reverse complement strand
GTGTGTGTGTGTCCCCGTCCCCACTACCACTTGATGACTGGTGTTGGTTTGTTTACATCCCCACAACTTAGTAGTTAGGCATAAGGGGCCTGCTAGAATAAGTACCAGCCTTAAAAAAAATGAACTGGGTCAATTTACTCGACTAAAAAAGTTCAAGGTGGTGGGCCAGCAAGGCTAATGACTGAAACCTATAAAAGATATATATATATATAT
>NW_026414644.1:0-555 GCF_001194135.2 Octopus bimaculoides | reverse complement strand
CCTAGCCCCCATACTTACAGAGAAAATTGATTAAAACAACCTGCATGCGTCCGTGTATGTGAGTGTGTGTCACTGAAGCCATTCATACATATATACATATAATAAATAAATAAACTGAATGATAAATTTCAGTTATCTCTCTCTCTCTCTCTCATATACACATACACCATCAACATTACTCTCTCTGTCGCGCACACCCCCATCAAACATACATACTCACACACACACAGACATATGCATGCACATCAATTCTCCCCTCTCATCACAACTTCAAAAGAAGTTCAGTCATAAAACTGTCCATGTCTCTTCATTCAACGCCCACTTCAAAAGATTGCCTTTCCTTTTCACTTGTCCGGCCATTGATCGAGAGATAAAACACAAACCAACTCCTGCTAAATGCAAAAATCCCACCAGAAATACACACACAAACGGTCATTTCATGTCTTTCAGTTTCTCTATGATTATACACGCGTTGAAAACAATAGCTCTTTCATACATTTTAATATTCAACAGGTATGTATCAATTTCTATAATATAAATTGTTTTTCTATAAGC
>NW_026414643.1:0-278 GCF_001194135.2 Octopus bimaculoides | reverse complement strand
CCGTGTCTCTCGGGGTCGGATGCGGAGTCTTGCGAAGGGCCAATCACGCCCGGGGAGGTTAAGGAGGCTTTGACCGACTGCAAAGCGGGTAGGTCACCGGGACTTGATGGTCTTCCGTATGAGCTGTATAAATGTATGCCAGACTTGTTCGGGCATCTGCTGGCTGACGTTTACGCGAACTGGCAACAGAATGGGTTTATTCCCAGATCTGTGCGCCGCGGCGTAGTAACGTTGGTCAGAAAGGACCCGGACAAGGGGGACGTTATAGAGAACTTCAG
>NW_026414642.1:0-238 GCF_001194135.2 Octopus bimaculoides | reverse complement strand
AACTAGATCTAATTACAGTGAATACCATCCTCCACGATTTGTTACTGATATGAAGTACATTTGTATTTCAACAATTTCTATCAATCTCTCTTTCTTGAGCATCAAACATCCTCTTCCCTGGTGGCAATAACTTACATGTCAGATTGTTTCACAACTTCTAGCTGTTTTGATAAGGGAAATCGGAAAGATTTGAAATGATTTCATCGGCATTTACTTGTACCAAAGAGCACTCTTTCGA
>NW_026414641.1:0-330 GCF_001194135.2 Octopus bimaculoides | reverse complement strand
TACAGTCTGTCTGTGTCACTTTTGTGGTGGAGTGACCCATATCTAGTTAGGAACTTCCTTGTCTTTCTGTCTAAGCTGTTTAGATAATCTACTGTGGTTACCCCTGCTACCTATTTAAGGAGTGAAACCGCCCAGGTGTTGATAGCTTCGATCTTATTCCGTCCATTTAATTTCGACTTAAGGATCTGTCTCAGTCTGCGCAAGTACGCCACCTTAAATTTTTCTGTCATTTCTTTCTCTATCATTTTATCCATTTCCTAAATCCCCAAGTATTTACAGTCCATCTCTTCTATCTGCTTCATAACCTCCCCCGACGGTATCGTTAGCCCG
>NW_026414640.1:0-218 GCF_001194135.2 Octopus bimaculoides | reverse complement strand
GGAACAGACATAAACTTCCTGTTGACAAAGAGTCCATAACTCCAACTAAACGGATTTGTCTCCCCTTACACACACTTCCTGTTTTGACATCACACTTCCTGCTTAACACATAGACCTTTAGCTCCTTTTTTTAAAACCTAACACAACTCTCAATTTTGATGCATCCTTATTTTTCCAACTATTATTTACATGGATTACCATTGAACTTTAAAAGCTCA
>NW_026414639.1:0-420 GCF_001194135.2 Octopus bimaculoides | reverse complement strand
CAAAACAAATGTCAAACATAAAATAATAATAATAATAATAATAATAATAAATTATTAATCCAATCTACATCGAATATTTTTTTATCGACTACAATAAGTAAAGATTCCTAAAAAAATTTTTCAGAAATTGCATAAAAAATCAGATTAGGCCCTTTGGCAGTTTGATTAATTTGGACAAGTTGGTAGGCGGTAAAAACTTAGAAATAAATAATTCTGGAAATATAAAATATTACAAATGTTATAAATACAGTAGGTCTATAAAATAAAGTTTATAAATGAGTTTGGATCAGCAGAAGGTGGGTTTTTAATGATGTTTTGAAATTTGACAGCGAAAAATGTTTTTTTAGCTTTCGTGGTAAAATATTGTTCCATATGTTAATACTGTTATAAATAAAACTTTTTTGACAAATTGATACTCGA
>NW_026414638.1:0-637 GCF_001194135.2 Octopus bimaculoides | reverse complement strand
ATATATATATACACATATATATATACATGCACACATACATATATATATATACATATATAAATAGATGTGTGTATTTTTCCCTTGTTAAGAATTAACACGGAAAAAACCAGATAAAACAGTCAAAGTTGTGGGTGGGGAACAGGACATTGGAGACATACAAGGAAACCGAATGAAAACAAACATGGAGAGTCATTAGACAAGAACGGGAAGAAAATAGTGAACGGTGGGGAAATATTTTCTTTGAAAAGAGAAGAGATAGAAGATATATATATATATATAACCCGTAATTTCACTATTTTCTTCTCGTTCTGGCATAACGACCCTCCATGTTTTCTTTTTCATTCGTTTTCCTTGTATATCTTCAGTGTCCTGTTTTATTCCCAACTTTGAACCTCCACAAGTTCCAAATTTTAGTTTGGAATTTATGTGAGCAACTGTCATTGAAGACATATATTGTCGTTGAATGCCCGAAATGACGAGTAGATAGACAGTCGACAACTGATGAATGGTCGTTCTCTGTGTTTCCTTGTCCCGTTTTCCATGATTTTCTCTCGTTGTTTGCGTATTTACCTCGTTTGTTTTCGTATTTCATGTTGTTTACACAGTTGGTGACGTTCGGTACATATATATGCTTATA
>NW_026414637.1:0-657 GCF_001194135.2 Octopus bimaculoides | reverse complement strand
TTTACTTATTTCAGTCATTTGACTTCGGCCATGCTGGAGCACCACCTTTATAGTTGAACAAATCGACCCCATATATATATAGTAGAAACAGAGTGAATTAAGTTGACACTCAGGAAAATTGGAAAATGCTTTTAACGTTTCGAGCCAACGCACTTCTGCAGAAAGGACATACGAGAAAAGAAGAAAGCCAGATAGAAGAAGTAAAAGTGCCTGCATTAAATGGTCATCTCATCCAGGATGACCAGAAGAGAAATGGGCATAGGCGTGGATGACCAAGGAGACAACAGCGACCTAGCATATGTATTTGAGCAAGAACGTGTGTATATATGAAGCTAAAGTTTGCCTGTGTATGCGTGTATTGGAGCGCGTGAGCGTCTATATGTGAGCAAGCACATGTGTATATGAAGTCTGTGTGCGGCTGTGTACGTGCGTGTATGAAGTAGTGTATATTCTGTGTGTTCATGCGTGTATATACGCGTGTGTATGCGTGTGCGAAGCTATCCAACTTATGTATGTGTGTATGAGACTCAGATGTGTGGGTGTGGAAGCGCTCGTTTATGTATGAATCTATACTGTGTATGTTGCGCGTGTGTGTGAGTGAATAAGTGTGTGTAAGTGTATACGTGTGCATGAGTGCATGCGTGTATACTGGTTGTG
>NW_026414636.1:0-475 GCF_001194135.2 Octopus bimaculoides | reverse complement strand
AACAGAATAGCGTGTAGAAAGCGTATGTTTAAATAAAGTTGTTTTTCGCTATAAGAGGTGTTTATTTTTCTTGCTTTGAAAACCATTCCAAACCTATTTATCTTCACATCAACAAACTAATCTCATTTACGGTCGATTTCTTTAGAGTATTATTAATGCGAATCGCGTTCTTATTTTGATCCGGGCAACGTTTTCTCTTGATATTGATCGGCATTTAAAATGCCATTACTGTATTAGCAGGATCTACTTTTCAATGCAGGTGTTTAAGAATGCGAATGTGTTGACTTG
Source organism: Octopus bimaculoides (assembly GCF_001194135.2). Taxonomy (NCBI): domain Eukaryota; kingdom Metazoa; phylum Mollusca; class Cephalopoda; order Octopoda; family Octopodidae; genus Octopus; species Octopus bimaculoides. Next base: position 187 of record NW_026414636.1, on the reverse strand, counting down.
AATCAATCATTCCGTTTTCGTTTTCGCTTTCCTGTTTTCATTCTCAGATGCACAATAAGATTCACTAAAATATTTTTTACCTCTTTCAAAAAGATGCTTTCCTGTACTTAAACATGCACATTAAACATAATCTTAAAGAAATGTGTCTACAAGATACATCTATCTATCTATCCATCTATCTATCTAT
>NW_026414635.1:0-342 GCF_001194135.2 Octopus bimaculoides | reverse complement strand
CTCTCACACCTATCCTACAATATAGCCAATAACATCATCAATATCTCAACTCTATGATATAATACATGATTAATTCAAAATAATACGAATAAATAAGCTTTACATTTGTCAGAGTAATTTGAACACTAAAAGGTTGATTTATTTCAAATCGATAGCAAAATATTTATCACGACGACGTTACTTTACAGAAAATGGCTAGTGAAGACAACAGAGAATTACACTAGTATGGAGAGACGAATTTTTCTGCAGTGTACTTTATACTTCTTGCGTGGTTAGTCAATGTTGTCTTTAATAATATTAGGGACTTGTGTCGTCGCAGAGACACCTTGGTCTGGAGTGTTA
>NW_026414634.1:8756-9636 GCF_001194135.2 Octopus bimaculoides | reverse complement strand
ATATACACGCACATATGTGGTTGTTTACTTGTATGGATGTATAAGCATATACACATTTGCGCAGATATTTATTTGTGTATGCATGTATAGTATATAAGTATATGTATATAAGTAACCATTCATCTATACATATATACATACACATATGTGTGTGTTTTGGGTGGTGTATTTGTGTGTGTGTGAGTTTTGGCATTTGCATGCATGTGTCTGTGCTGGTTTTATTTTCTTAATGTGTTAAGTTTCTATTTCATTTTTGCTGCTGAGTACATATCTATTTCTCGTGCTATCTATCTATCTATCTATCTATCTATCTATCTATCTATCTATCTATCTGCACCTATAGACCAAAATATAACTAGCGTATATGAGATAGAAGGAGAGGATAAAAAAAAGAAAGAAGTTGGAGGTTAAAACAATATAATATACGACAAAAAACAATATAAAATAATACCGATGAACATTTTTGTAAATATAGCAATTTAAAGTATAAGCATATTACAATGGATAATACCAAGTGGCCTTTCTCTTTTTCTCTCTCCTGCTTCTCTCTCTTTTTCTCTCTCCTGCTTCTCTCTCTTTTTCTTTTTTCTTTGTGATTTCTTTTTTGTGATGTAATCTCGGGACGGAATATATTTGCGGCTGAAAATAGCATTAAACCATCCTGTCTATCAATTATATACTCATATAATGATGCAACGACTGTTTGTGTATAAAGCTTGAAACACGTGTACCGCGGAATCCTTTGTGTTCTGTTTTAATTTTACGTTTTAACATGTTCTTTCACCTCGGCCACTATCTGACATATACAGGTGCTTACAATTATCATGTATTACTTCCAAAATTTGCAATATCTACATGTATATATGTATATACGTACATA
>NW_026414634.1:6071-8514 GCF_001194135.2 Octopus bimaculoides | reverse complement strand
TATATATATATATATATATATAGAGAGAGAGAGAGAGAGAGAGAGAGATACAGGTCATTCCAGATACTAGAATAACGACATTCTCTCACTTCAGTCACGAAATATTGATAACATGTTGAGAAAAGCATTCATATTGTATGTTTATTGCTAACACATCAACTTAATATTGGATTAAATATCTCTACCATTAATGAAAATAGTCGACAGTCACATATTGAAGTAAAACCTCCGTATTTCCAAAAACATGACTGTGGTGTGACGCATTTGTATATGCATGTCTATATATCTAGTTGTGTTGCTGTTGTTGCGCCTTTAGATGTTTGTGGGTTGTTATATTCGAGCTAGCATTAGGATTCATTATATTTCGGGTTAATATTATCTATCGTCCCACCAAGGAGCGCCCAGTACACAAACTACTTGAATATAACTACTCTTACCGGATGCAATATCATTGTTGCCCACCATTTTAAACTGTCTCTTTCTTCTGGCTTTTCTTTCTTGCACTCTTTGCACCCTCTCTGTTTTTTTTCCTCTTGTTATACCCAGTTTTTCTTACTCTCTATCTTCTCTCTTCCTCTCTTTCTCTCTTTCTCTCTTTCTCTCTTCATATTCTGTCTCTCGTTCTCTGTTTTTCTGTCTCTCGGTCTCTTTTCTGACTCGTTAACATTTAATAAAACAGAAGGTCCAGACGAAATAAAAGATGGAAATACCGTAAGGGGTAGGGAAATAAATACAATATATAAATAAATAAATATTACTTTGAGATATTAAACAGAACCTGATGTCATTTTACACAGGAGGTCTTTTTATTGGCCTCCTTGACTATAAAAAATATATACGAGTACACACACACACACACACACACACACACACACACACACACACACACACACATATACACACACACAGATACACACACGGACACACAACCACACACAGAGACACACATACAAACACACTCACACAAACACACTCAAAAAACATATAAACATACATATAGACACACGGATGTTTTCAAGAATATACATGTATTTACATATATGCATACACACACATACACACATATGTATATATATATATATATATATATATATATATATATATATATATTTGTATAATATATGTATAGTCTATCTATCTATCTATCTATCTATCTATCTATCTATCTATCTATCTATCTACACTTATACGCTTATATAAAGTTGTTCTCCGTTATCTGCATCTTAATTTTTATAGCAAGACACCCGATAAAACAATTGATCTACTACTACTACTACTACTACTACTACTACTACTACTACTACTACTACTACTACTACAACAACTACAACAACAACGACAACAACAACTACTACTACTACTACTACTACTACTACTACTACTACTACTACTACTACTACTACTACTACTACTACTACTGCTGCTGCTGCTGCTGCAGCTAAGAGCAACATCCTAATTAGACAGCAAACAACAATGGTGTCCTCCACCACGTCCACCATAAGCTGTGATAATAAAACAATACGTAACAGTAAGCCAGTAGACAATGCCACATGTTAAAACCGCCCACATGGTATACATTTATCAGCTCTTTTCTCTCGTGACGTATTTAGTTATGTTTTACATTTCGGGACGCTAAAACTGTACGTTAGATATTTCATAACATCACCTGCTATATTTATGAGTATATATGCATGTATGCATGCATGTATGTATGTATGTATGTATGTATGTATGTATGTATGTATGTATGTATCACTTTCTCTGTCTTTCTGTATATATATATATATATATTGACATCTGCTCTTCTCTCCTTGCTCGCGAACTCATTTCATCCTTTTTGGATAGACTTGTGACTGATGACGAAAAATGTATCTTCTATCGAAATGTTAACCGTCGTAAACAGTGGCTTGGTAAGAGGGAAAAAGCTCAACCACAACCGAGAAGGGAACTTCATGGGAAAAAGGTTCTTCTCTATCTGGTGGGATTGCAAAGGAGTAATTCACTTAGAATTGTTACCACCTAATGCAACAGTCAATGTTCAAGTCAGCAATTAGAGCATTTGAACCTAGCTTTGAAGAAAAAACGACCCGCCTTAATGAATTGAAAAGGAGTGATGTTTCATCAGGACAATGCGCGACCCCACACTGCAAAGATCACATCACAGAAGATCGAAGAGCTTGGTTGGGAAAAATTCCTCATCCACCTTATTCTCCCGACCTTGCTCCTTCAGACTACCATTTGTTTCGTAGTTTACAGAATCATTTGGGGGACATAACTTTCGCAAGCCAGAAGGAGGTCGAAACTGACATTTCAGAATTCTTCGCATTGAAACGAAATGAATTTTACATTGATGGGATTAAAAAGCTTGTAAATAGATGGAAGGAAGTCATAGATAATCAGGGAAAGTACATTGATGATTAAATTTCAATTAAATATAACATTC
>NW_026414634.1:3730-4778 GCF_001194135.2 Octopus bimaculoides | reverse complement strand
ACATACATATATATATATATATATATATATATATATTCACATACATATATACACGACAGGAAAAGCAGATGAGGGCAGCATGTATATATGTATATTAATTTCTATAAATTAATTTTTGTTAGTTTATATTTTACGTTTATAATTTTAGTTTAGCCTAAAACTTCATTTAAATTGTATTTTAAATGAAAAATTCGTTAAGATAAGATTTGCATATAATATTTCTGTTAGTCTATATTGTTTCAAGTTATATAAAGTTTGATTTAAGTTATATAAAGTTTAATCTTTCATTCATAATAAAAGTTTCATTCATGTTTTTATATCTCTTTATTCTATCCTTTTTCTTTGCGTAATATCTTCATGAGACTTCTCTCTAATAACTCTGAGTTTCACGTCCATCGGTGGGATACGTATTACTTCTATCTTTATTAATTTAACCTAAAACTTCGTTTAAATTGTATTTTAAACGAAAGGTTCGTTAAGATTAGTTTTGCATATAATATTTCTGTTAGTTTATATTATAATAAACGTAAAGGTAATTATGGCACGTTTATAATTTATAATTTTTGATACCTTTAATAATATTTGTCTATCTTAATATAATAAGTATTTTTATATACATTCATTTGTTATTTATTGTTGGTTGATATATACATTCTTTTATTATTATTATTGTTGTATTCTGACCTGAAGTTTAGCTATATTTTTGAATAGAATTGATTTTCGATCGCTTTAATCGATTTGAATATTTTTTATTTTCTATTTGAAAATTTGGTTATGAAACACGTGTAGTCGTTTTATTATCTTTATCTTATGATATTTATTTTGTATTATATTATACTTATTTATCGTGCTTTTACTTATTAATTTTTCTATATGTGACTGTGGATTTTCATGGATTAGTTCATGAACTTTGGTTCTTTTCTCTAAAACTATATATTTATATATTTTCTATTGTGAAACTTAATTTAATTTTAATTTTCACTAAATTGAATTTAATTGAGTTTTTACCTGTAAATTTGTATTTTTATCCCTAATATATATATATATA
>NW_026414634.1:1375-3202 GCF_001194135.2 Octopus bimaculoides | reverse complement strand
ACACACACACACACACACACACACACACACACACACACACACACACAAATACACACATACACACACGCACACACACACAGAGAAATACATACACATATACATGCATATATATGTGGCTGCATGGATGGTGCTTGCGGTGGTGCACGTATGATTGCATGTAACTCTCATTCACTTCAGCGGCTTCTGCAGTTACTGCTGCACAGATTTTGTTATGTCTTTTCTCGAAACTTTACTTACAAGAAACAGTTTCAAAGCTATTGGCTGAAGCAGCCACGCGTCAGCTGCGAACCCAAAACCAGGTTGCTCGAACGAAATCTTAGTTCTCCGGCCAATCCTGAGCCGATAGCAATCTTTGATATCAGGCATATAAATCCAGTTTAAAACAGGATGTCGTCTTTTACAAGACATTGACGAGTTGCGTGATCGAACTTAGAAGTAAATAGGTTCTGAATTACGTTCTTAACCGCACGGCCGTGCCTGCGTTTACGTACATACACGTAATCATAAAACGCACGCATGCGCGCTCGCGCAGACACACAAACACACATACACGTACATGCATTGTCACATGCAATAAACTCACATACTCGCTCACACACACAGACTTATACGTGTATATGCATATGTATATATGTGCGTGTGTGTGTCTGTGCGTGTTTGTGCGTGTGTATGTGTATTTACGTATATACGTACGCAAATAAACGCATTCATACACACAAATGCATGCGTGCGAGTTTGCGTGTGTTATATATAATGCATCATGTAATGAATAACGTATGAATAAGACACACATATTGCACGCGCTCACGCGCACAACCACTTACATTCACGAACACACACATACACACAAAACCACACCCAAACATACACATATGCACGCACACAGTCATATATATATATATATATATATATATATATATATATATGTGTGTGTGTGTGTCTCTGTGCTTGTATGTAATATATATATATATATATATATATATATATATATAATTATGTATATATGCATGTATGTATGTATGCATGTACGTATCTATCTATCTATCTATCTATCTATTTATTTATCTATCTATCTATCTATATATATATATATATATATACACGCACAGACATTCTATCTATCTGACATATATATATGTACATGCACACACATACACACATACACACGCACACAAATTCTCTCTCTCTCACTCTCTCTATCACACACACACACATACACACACACATACACAAAGACACACGCTCATATGGTGATGGAGCCATAACAGTTTCCCTGACTGTTTTGCACCAAAATCTGACTCCATTCTTTCTAGTGCCTCTCTGCTCCAGGAAACTTGAACCGAATGACATTGGCAAAATGTGTAAAATACACGGTTATTAATGCTGCTAGCGGGTGGAACAAGAATAAAACAAGGGGCACATGTACGGGTTGTGTGGATGGAAGGTGGAAGGTGGAAGTTACGAACGGAACTGTTCCTTCCCTTTCAATTTAGAATTCCTTCAAAGATGCAACGACAACGTTGCATACTAGCAGAAACAGGACGAATGTGAACAGCTTCAACCAAATATTTGGCACACACACACACACACACACACACACACACAGATATACACCCACTCAACAGAGCAAATGTATGTATATATATATATATATATATATATATATATATCAGCATGTGAGTATTTCATGAATACCTATAAGTTTCATTTCAAGAATAAATTCGCATACATACATAAATATAAACATATATTCGTACGTATGTACGTATATATATATATATATATATATATATATATAAAATGCTTGTATATGAATACATACGTATG
>NW_026414634.1:0-716 GCF_001194135.2 Octopus bimaculoides | reverse complement strand
GCCACAAGAGAGACAGAAACAGGCAGAAACAAGGAAAATGCCCCTTGTATTTGAATATTAGACAATTTTTCCAAAATTTAATTGTTTTCCATTCTTACAGTTGAAAAAGTCTCAATGACCGAAACCGGTACTGAAATGTTTTTTTATAAAGTTATTTTAGCATTTTCTACATTGACATTTTTTTTCCACTACTTTTACCCCAGTAGTTTTTTTATTTATTCGATTATTTAATCTATCGATCACTTTTGCCGAACCGCCATTTGATATGGGGCATAAACACACCAACACCGGATGTCAAGCGGTGGTGGGAGGCAAACACAGATAGAAATACATACATACACATTCTCTCTTTCTCTCCCCCTCTCTCTCACACACAGGTACATGGACACATGCATATATACGCATATATACACACATGCATACACGCATATATACAACGGGCTCCTTCCAGTTTCCGTCTACTAAATCCCCTCAGAAAGCTTTGGTCGATTCAATGCTATAATAGAAGACACTCGCCAAGGTGCCACGCAGTGGGACTGAACCCGGAAAGATGTGGTTGAGAAGCAAGCCTCTTACCAGAAAAACCCACGCCTGCGCCTACATACATACTTACATACACACATATATACACGCACACACAAACATTTATATAATGTATATATGTAACTATGTGTATAGAAACATGCAAACATACACACGCATATATGTGTATATAT
>NW_026414633.1:0-257 GCF_001194135.2 Octopus bimaculoides | reverse complement strand
GTCTATTAAGACCTAAATTGTTCTCAACATGAAATATAGCAGCATACCAGTCGACGTTATTTTTTAAATGTACCTTAATCCCCTGAGATTGAAGATAATATTTCTGAATCTCTTTGATTCTTTAGATGTGCTGGCCTCCTGATAATTAATCGATATTAATTAATATATGATTAATTAACAGATTTTATAATGATATATATATATAGATAGATTGATAGATAGGTGGGTAGATAGATAGATAGATAGATAGATAGATA
>NW_026414631.1:0-468 GCF_001194135.2 Octopus bimaculoides | reverse complement strand
GGCGAGGAAGGAGAGGCTCACTTAATCTAAGCTATTTTCAGCTAACCAACAGCAGCTCCAGCAGAATGCTTTGAAAACATTGGTAAGAAGCCATCATTGTCGGTTGTGATGCCAAAACCAACTTTTAGATCAGCTATCAATATCTGAGAGGGATAGATTAATAGATATAGGTGGCTAAGAAGGATGAAGGTTTGATAGCAGTGATCTGACAAAGCATGTTCAGAACTCTGGTACCATTTAAAAATAGGGAATTCTATTATGTTGATGAATCATAAGAAAATAGAGAACAGTTTCCAGTTATCTGGTTTTTACGTCCATGGAATTTAAAATGGAAAAAATTATTACGCTCACTCTCTAAGTGATCGAATAATGAATATATACATATATAAACATACATATATATAAACATACATATGTATATACACACACACATATAAACACAGACACACACACACATATATATACACA
>NW_026414630.1:0-300 GCF_001194135.2 Octopus bimaculoides | reverse complement strand
ACATATCATTATTAGGTTGACTGCAAGAACACCTGTTATTAACTTGTAAACTATTTGTGGTATGACATCAGACTATTTGCCTGAAAGTAGGGCACTATCTTTCGGTACACCTATGACTGTGTGCTTTAGAAGATCACTTTGCAGCCACGTGGCTTCTGGTTCAGTTCCACTACGTGGTACCTTGGGCAAATGTCTTCTACAATAATTCTAGCAGACCATGCCTTGTGAATGAATTTATTTGGCGAAAGTCTGTTGTACACACACACACATATGTGTGTGTGTGTGTGTGTGTGTGTGTGT
>NW_026414628.1:0-389 GCF_001194135.2 Octopus bimaculoides | reverse complement strand
ATAATAATGGCGATGGTGATGGAAATGATGATGTTGATGATGATTATGATGTAAAAGAAATACAATGATTCAATATTGTTTGTTTCTTCAATAGCTTCTACGACTACAATAATGCTTATTTGTTATATACACGCATATGTATAAAGCATGTATAAGGATATATATACATATATACTTGAATATGCGTATATATAATATATATATTTACTTACATATATGTATAGGTATGTATAAATGTATTTACTGAATATATACACACATGTATACGTTTATATATATAGACAGATAATACATGCATATACGTATATGTACATATATATACTTACTTACATATACATATATATGTATATATAAATGTATTTATTTATATATATTTATATTTATATATT
>NW_026414627.1:0-218 GCF_001194135.2 Octopus bimaculoides | reverse complement strand
GATCAACTGGAACCCTCGACGTCGTAAGCGACGGAGTGCCAACAACCTTACGATCATTGTTCACCACCGCAATGCATCAAATTCTATTTATAATTTAAGAAGTACTTGACATTATAAAGTTGTAACACTTGTATCAAAACGCACCATAACATATTTTACGAAGGCATTTAGAAACACGTCTATTGATATATAGGGCTTTCCTATAAGTAGGTTATCTC
>NW_026414626.1:265-483 GCF_001194135.2 Octopus bimaculoides | reverse complement strand
TATATATATATATATATATATATACATATATCTATGTATATATATACACACATACACACATATGCATAAAGTACACGTGTATACACGCACACACGCATACACACACACACACAAGAATGTATGCATAGACACGTACGTACATTCGTATATGCACCCATTCATACATGCACACCTACATTACATATATACATATATGTATACATGCACAATACAAACAC
>NW_026414626.1:0-255 GCF_001194135.2 Octopus bimaculoides | reverse complement strand
CATGCATACATATACACACACGCACTATATACACACGCATGCATACATGCATAAACATAATACATGACTGCTTAAATACATTCATACATACGTCTGTACATCCATCTATTTATCCTTACATACATATTTACATATATAATTTTTTATATAAATAAGGATTTGACCGTTATTTAAAATACCGATCATCTCAAGCGACCAGCATGGAAATAAAAACCTTATAGGTATTAATTATTATTAAAATTATAATTAAGGGTA
>NW_026414625.1:0-216 GCF_001194135.2 Octopus bimaculoides | reverse complement strand
ACACACACACACACACACACACACACACACACACACACACACATTCAGAGTTTCTATGATAAAGATATCGATAGAACTTCATCACGGCCTTCGTCAAGATGGCTTAAAAGAAATGAACTTCCAAAACAAGAGTATGTCGAACTCTTGTACGTTTTACTTACATTCGTACATACATACATACAAATATGCATGCCTGTATACATACATACATACATA
>NW_026414624.1:1406-1782 GCF_001194135.2 Octopus bimaculoides | reverse complement strand
GTGTGTCTGTGTTTGTCTCCCCAACATCGCTTGACAACCGATGCTGTTGTATTAACGTCTCCGTAACTCAGCGGTTCGCCAAAAGAGACCTATAGAATAAGTACTAGGCTTACAAAAAATAAGTCCTGGGGTCGATTTGCTCGACTAAAGGCGGTGCTCCAGCATGGCCACAGTCAAATGACTGAAACAAGTAAAAGAGTAAAAGAGAGTAAAAAGAGTATATATATATATATGCTAGAAATAACAGCCAAATCTCACAAAACTGCGATAACATAATGTAATCAATCTACTTACCTTTCTGCAAAGATTTCTTTCAGAGTAATTTCCCGCAGTAATATGACAAAGTAATTCATGTGAAATTAAAGTGGGTCTTTTT
>NW_026414624.1:0-718 GCF_001194135.2 Octopus bimaculoides | reverse complement strand
GAGAGTGAGGGTAATTGAAATTTTGAAAATACGATTTTTTTTTTTTTTTAATTTCCGAAATCGGATCCTCCATAGCCAAAAACGTGGGATTCCGTAAAAAAAAAATCAATATATATCCATTCGTTTTCCACACATTTGTTAACACCCCCAGACTGCTTTTTTCTGTTTCCGGGTGAAGGTCCTTATATTGACCGGTTAGTCTTATCTTACGGTTTGTGATTCTATTATCTAGGTTTTTGATATTGTTTATGTAGTTTTTGTTGTGTTTGGTAAGGTTGTTATAATGAATCGTATTATTACTAGTTGAGTTACAATAGCTATTATTATAATTACTACTTCTACTGGTATATTGGATTTTCTTACGGTATCCGGCCTTAGCTAAGACTGAGTTATAATAAGGTGCATGTATGTTGAATAAAATTTCATTTGCAGATAACCTAGATATTCTAGCCGAGATGTTGGTAACGAGTCCCCTAATTATCGATGGTGGATGATTAGATCTAACGTTGATGTATTTTAGGTTCTCATTAGGTTTATGGAACGGTTTGTGTAGACCAGTATCCAAGTCAAAAGCAGCATCTAAAAAGTTGACTCTACGGTGTTCATTGATTATAGTGATGGAAAGGCCATTATTTTTAAAAAACTTTTAGATTGTTTGTACTTTTCGCGCTGTACTTTGCTACATTTATGTAGGAAGAATAATGCGTCATCTCTGTAT
>NW_026414623.1:0-234 GCF_001194135.2 Octopus bimaculoides | reverse complement strand
CATTTGTTTGTTCGTTTGTACGTACGTACGTTTGTTCGTTCGTTCGTTCGGTACGTACGTACTTACGTTCGTTCTATCGTTCTTTTGTTCGTCCGTTTGTTCGTTCGTACATACGTCAGTGAGTTCGTTCGTTCGATCGTTCATTCGTTCGAAAGTTCGTACTTGCGTACGTTCGTTCAGTCGTTCGTCCGTCCGTTCTTACGTACGACCGTTTGTTCCTTCGTTGTTTCGTTG
>NW_026414622.1:0-401 GCF_001194135.2 Octopus bimaculoides | reverse complement strand
TCTCGGTGATGGAAGAAAGAAGAGAAAGAAGTTTTAAAGAAAAATGTAATAGTCAGGGTGAGACGTAGATAGGAAGGACGGGTGGGGGGTGGATGCTGGCAACAAAAGAAATGCACGAACATTGAAAACGAGGGTAACATCGCTTTCTTCGTGAATCTGGGTCAAAGAATTCCCCAGTCTTTTATTATCTGTACATATATTTATTTATTTATATATTTATTTATTTATTTAACTCTTTTTTTACTCGTTTACTACTCCGCCATCTTTTTTTTTATATTGTTTATATTATTTTTTTCCTTTTTTTGGTCGTCTTTTTGTTCAGTCGTGGGACGGCAGCCATGCTGGGATACAGATTGCAAGAATGTAGTTATTTATATCGACCTCATGTACTTAATGATTTC
>NW_026414621.1:0-404 GCF_001194135.2 Octopus bimaculoides | reverse complement strand
GATAGATAGATAGATAGATAGATAGATAGATAGATAGATGGATAGATGAAGAGGTACATGGATGGATTGATAGATAGATGGCTAGCTAGATTATTTTCATTCAATTATGGCTACAATCTTCACATGATCGCTGCTGCTCTCCCATTCTTACACACACACACACATAATTCCTTCAGCACCCTACAAGATCCTTGCTGGAATCCTACCAGCCTCGTCGTGCTCTGTATACACCAGCCCCCTCCGTCCGTGTCCTGCCTCCCCCACCACCACCGAAATCTCTCACTCCCCCACAATACACCCTCGTAAAATTCCATGAATCTCAGTCACAGTAAACAGAGCCCACCACCACCACCACCACCGCTGCCTCCTTTCTCTTTCCTCTCCTTCCTCCCTAGCCCCACCCT
>NW_026414620.1:0-280 GCF_001194135.2 Octopus bimaculoides | reverse complement strand
TGTGTTTATTGATATGTATGTGAGTATATGTATGCGTGTGTGCATCTGAAAATATGTACATATATTTTATATACATGCTTGTATGTGTGTACGTGTCTGCGTGTGAGTATGTATGTGTGTATGTATGTACGGAAACACTCAGTGATGTATGGTATATCGGTGTGTAAGTGACTGTACAAGAATGAGATAATAGATTAATGTATTTTGCGTAATGGTATAGTTTGGCATGCGCAGAATAACATGTTGAAACTGAATAAATAAACAGACAACGTGCACATTG
>NW_026414619.1:11413-11720 GCF_001194135.2 Octopus bimaculoides | reverse complement strand
AATGTGTATGTATATGCGTGAGTCTGTGTGTATCAGTGTGCATGTGTGTGCGTATGTGAATGCGTGTGTAAGTGTTTGCGCGCTTGTGTGTGAGTGTGTGTGTGTGAGTTTGTATGTTAGCGTTAGAATGATTGTGTGCGTGAGAGTTGGCCTGTATAGGTGTGTGTATGTGTGTACATGTGCCTCTGTGTGTGTGTGTATGTATATGTATATGTATATATATATATATATATATAGTTCAAAAAAACAATAACAAAAAAACAACAAAGTGAGGACGTGATATGGATAGTATTATTGGACGCTCAGG
>NW_026414619.1:9152-10920 GCF_001194135.2 Octopus bimaculoides | reverse complement strand
ATGTCAAAATCATTAGGTATCCATGTAGATATATATTTGTGTATGCGTGCGTGCGTGTATGTGTGTGTGTGTGTATGTGTGTATGTGTGTATGTGTGTGCTTATATTAGAGTGTGTGTCTATGCATGCATTCACGTATATACGAGGGGGTACCCAAAAGAAACCGGAATTTCGCCTTCAAAGAATTCTTCATTTGAAGCCATGCATCGGTCCAGACGGGTTTCCCACTGTTCGAAGCATTCCTGGAACTCTTGCGATGCCTTTTAACGACTCCGTCGGTTCTTTCTTAACTTTTTCCACATCTGCAAATTCCGTAGCACCAGCTTTCGTCACCAGTGACGACCTTGGTTCGGACCAATTTCATTGGCAGCACTATCGCTCAACAACCGGTGTTGGTTTGTTTACGTCGCGTGACTTAGCGGTCGTCAGAAGAGGCGGTCGATAGAATAAGTACCTACCAAGCTTAAGTACAGGGTCGATTCATTCGACTAATACTTCTTCAAGGTCTTGCTCCAGCATGGCCGCAATCTAATATATATATAGTTAAAAGGTAATAGATGCTTGCAACAAATCTCATGCGTGGAACTCTGTGTGTGTCTGTATGTGTGTGTAAGAGTGTGTAAGTGTGTGTACATGTTTGTGTGTTTCATTTTTGTAAAGCGTGTGAGCGTAGTAAATTAGGGAACGAGTTACGCTTTTGATGCTAGAGCGAAGGAAATTTATAACCCTTTCATTAAGGAAACAACACAAAAGCACAAATCCCCCATACACCGGGGGGCAAATTTTTGAATAAAATGAAAGAGGAGGCAGAGTTTAAAAACACAAACACTGTCAGCTTATTGTGTGAGAAGAAGAAGGCCCTTAGTATAATTTTTGTCGCCGCTATGCCTAGCAGCGAATTGACTGACATGCTTTGAAAATAGTTGCATGAAACAAAACTGAAAATTATGAAAGTTAATTAAAAAAAAAATAAATAAACAGGCTGATTATTTAAATCAATAATTTGTAGGTCACATGCGTATTTGAGAGTAAATGTAGTATCGTTTAACGGTTAAAACTTTTGTTTCGATAAAACCGGACCCCTCGATCGATATATACACGTGTTAATATATATATATATATATTAATAATATATAATAATAATTTCTACCATACTCTTCGAAACACCTGTGTTAGAATGGGGGTAGCTGATGAAGGATGTTCTCTATGTGGCCTCTGTGTGCTCTGTACTCTGGTTATTATTATTTTTTTGTCTACGTTTTGTTTGCAACGTCCTGTACCCAGATATGCACCTATATATACAGGTAGACGTAGGTATGCACATACCTGTACGTATACATCCATCATGCATATACTCATTTATTATTTATATTAATAATTATATACATAATTATAACAAGGGATTGGCTATAAGCCTCCCCACGCGCTGGAAGAATAGACGCCAAAAGTCGCTATTACCACCTTAAAATCTCCGAGAATAACACACTGGGTTGTAGGCGCGCAAAAGAAAGACAGTGAATTAAACCTTTGGTTAATTGTATATAATTATTAAAATATTATTTGTAAACTTTACCAAAACACGATTACGGGCGACAGAAATTTATGTGTTCCCTCAAATTGCAGACATAGAAAGAGAAAAGGGAATAAGTGTATTTCTCCAGCAGGACGGAGCGCCGGCTCACTACAGCCATAACGTGTGACAAGCTCTCAATAACAGGTTCCCTGGCCGTTTGATTGAAACCTAGAAGCCCTGAACTAACCCCTATGGA
>NW_026414619.1:8297-8685 GCF_001194135.2 Octopus bimaculoides | reverse complement strand
AAAAATATACTACCGTACCCTTGTTATTATTATTATTGTTATTATTATCGTTATTATTATTATTATTATTATTATTGTTATTATTATTATTATTATTATTATTATTATTATTGTGATTCTTGTTGTTGTTGTTGTTGTTGTTGTTGCTGTTACTAGTAGCAACAGCATCGTGGTCGTTGTCTTCCTCACCATCACTGTAAGCCCTCACTTCATCATCATCATCATCACCACCATCGTCACTCTCATCGAAAACCCTGGCAGCTCTGATCCTCTTTCCCTATCGACCGCTCCCTCAGTTTCGTAATCATCTTTGTGTGTGTATATGTGTGTGTGTATGTGTGTGTGTGTGTGTGTGTGTGTGTGTGTGTGTGTGTGTGTGTGTGTGTGT
>NW_026414619.1:4822-5871 GCF_001194135.2 Octopus bimaculoides | reverse complement strand
TATATATATATATATATATATATATATATATATATGTCTGTGTATATGAGAGTATCACCGTGTGTGGATATATATATAAGGGTATGTATATATGTGTCTGTATCCGTGTGTACACACGCGCGCGCGCGCGCGCTGAATCTCCCTGAGAACTGCGTTAAGGGTGCGCGTATCTGTGGAATACTCACCCGCTTGCACTTCAATTTCGTGAGCAGGTTGTTCCGTTGATCGGATCAACTGGAAACTTTATCGCCGAAACCGACGGAGTACCAGTTATTTCACGCTGCCACAGTCCACTCAGCTGTCAAAACAGGAATTGTACCTGTAATTCAAAGAGGCCAGCTTTATCACATTCCGTGATACATTGAATCTTAAGTATGTTAAGGGTTCACATGTCTGTGGAGTACTCAGCCGCTTGCACATTAATTTCCCGGGCAGGCTGTTCCCTTGATCGGTTCAACTGCAACCTTTGTCGCCGTAACCGACAGGGGGCCAATTAAAGCATTACTTTGGCTTAGTACGTTGAAGAACAGTGCTCCGCAGCCGGTATGCCGCGGCACACTGGTACTACAATATATTACGCCGTTGGAGTGGCGTACATTTGTGAGGTGAAGCGCAGAGGGGCAGTCTATCGAAGTGGCATGAAGTGTAATGCACAGCAATATTGTGTGGCGTTGGAATGGTATTGTATACCGAACGAAATCCATTGAGGTGTGATGCAGGGCAAAATGGTGCGAAATATTATGATTTGTACGCGCTGTAATAGCATGTAATACCGTATGTATTACCCGTATGACAGCAGTATAATGTAGTATGGCATAATAAGACGTAATATAGGGAGGTGTGGGGTGGCGCAATATTGGGCAGTGCAGTATAGAGCGGTCACGGGCGAAGTAGACAGAGAAATGCAAAACAAAGAAAATACACGAAATGTAAAAAGACAAAAAAAAAGAGAAATAAGAACAAGAAATAAATAAGATAAATAAATAAATATACACAAAGATGAAATACATATATATATATATATATATATATATATATATATATATATA
>NW_026414619.1:1492-2318 GCF_001194135.2 Octopus bimaculoides | reverse complement strand
GGGGCTTGAGTGTTTCTCTAAGGAAAATTAAAATTTAAAACAAAAATATTTCCAGATTCGTAATCTGTTTTTTTTTTTTTTACGTGGATGTAAAAAAAAAAAATAGAATTCGACAAAATGTTAAAAATTAAGAATTTAGTGGTGGCTGGTGGTGGGGAATTAAATTTTGAAATCATGATTTTTGTGGAAAATAGAATTCTCCTGTATCGAAAACATAGAAATTCCGAAACAATTTTTGGAAAATATTAAAAAGATTAAAAAATATATATAAGCACGTGCACGCATACACACACCTACATACACACACACACACCCCTGTATACATACATTCACACATATATACACACGTACATACACACACACATACACACACCATACACACATACACTTACACATACACACACACATACACACGCACACCCATACACACATGCACTTACACATACACACATGTACATACACACACATACATACATACACAAACATTCACAGACACACATACAGAAACATACACACACATACATACATACACACACCATACACACATGCACTTACACATACACACATGTACATACACACACATACATACATACACAAACATACACAGACACACATACACAAACATACACACACATATACATACATACACACATATTCATACATACACACACATATACATGCACATAAACACACACATACATACATAAGCGCGTGCGTAGTTCTATGAGTATAAAGTACATTTTTTTTATAAACCTCAAAGAGATGATAAAAAGTATGAACTATTTATTAAAATGGCCATATTAATACAACTCCACACGATTTCATT
>NW_026414619.1:0-359 GCF_001194135.2 Octopus bimaculoides | reverse complement strand
ATATATATATATACATATATATATATATATATATATATAGCCAAAGAAATTCCTACACATTCTCATGGGTATATGGATGGTATATACATAAACCAAATGCACGAACTCGAATGAACATATATATATACGCATACATAAGATACATACATATATACATACATGCGTGGATGTATATATGTATGTATGTATGTATGTATGTATGTAGATAAATAGATAGAGACAGAGAGAGAAATAAAGAAATACATACATACATGTATAGATATGCGTACATACATTATATTAAATATTTTATATTACTTAAAACGAAATGCTCACACACGATTACACATTTACATATCTACACACACACACACACACAC
>NW_026414618.1:138-288 GCF_001194135.2 Octopus bimaculoides | reverse complement strand
ATGTATGTATGTATGTATACTTGCATATGTGTAAAGGTATGTATGTGCATCTGTGTACATATATCTATGTGTATATACACACACTCGGAAGCGCGGACGCACACACACGCACAAGCATGAATATATGTGTGTATGTGTGTATGTATGTGT
>NW_026414618.1:0-126 GCF_001194135.2 Octopus bimaculoides | reverse complement strand
GTATGTATGTATGTATGTATGTATGTATGTATGTATATGTACGTACATACATATAAACAGAATATATATAGATATATCAAACATATATAAACATTAATACTGACATATACATATATATATATATAT
>NW_026414617.1:0-227 GCF_001194135.2 Octopus bimaculoides | reverse complement strand
CTATCTATCTATCTATCTATCTATCTATCTATTTGTCTGTCTGTCTCTATCTATCTGTCTGTCTGTCTGTCTGTCTATCTATCTATCTATCTGTATTCATACACACACACACACACACATACACACGCACACACTGTTTAAGCATATGTATATAAATGTAGGTATGTGTGTTTGTATATATGTGCATTTTTGTCTGTGTGTATGTGAATGTGTATGTGTGTGTGTGT
>NW_026414616.1:0-906 GCF_001194135.2 Octopus bimaculoides | reverse complement strand
TCTTAATGTGAGGGATTGGTGTTAAGATTTAGGAATAGGATTCAGGTCAGTGTTATGGTTTAAGATTTAGAGATAAGCAGAGGGTTAGAGTTTTGAGATAAGGGCTTGGATTTAGGATTTAAGTTTAGGGTTTGGCGTAAGCACTTAAAACGAGTGCTTTTGGTTAGGGTTAAAATTATGTTTAAATATAATTTGGGGGATTGAAAATACTAAAATTTGTGTACAATGTTTTGCAGAATCATAGAAATTGTATATGTTTAAAACTATGAAATCTAATAAAATATTCTTAGAAAATTTTTTTTTTTTTAAAATTGTCTTAAACTATGTTGAATATTTTTTTTTCCAGTTTTTCAGAAGATTTACTATAGTTTAAATAAACTGGTTTGCAACGTTACCATTTATTCCCTAAGTCTTCATCTTGGGCAACACTGGGTATTTCAGCTTGTATAGTCTAGAAATGTTCACAGAGAATTATTGATTTATCAAAATGGGTCATGATGATAACAGAATTGAAACTGCTGTTCATTGACTTCAAATTATCGCACTTCAGTGATGCAGCATTTCACAATGTTGTCTTAACCAGTGGTTGTCAAACTAAAAAATCAGTGAAAATGAAAATTTTTGTCTTATAGGCATAAGTGGCTGTGCTAAGAAGTTTGCTTCCCAACAACGTGGTTTCAGGTTCAGTCCTACTGCATGTCTCTTGGGCGAATACTTTCTACTAGACCTCTGAACTGAACACAGCCTTGTGAACGGATTTGATTGACAGAAATTGAAATAAATCCATCATATACTAGGGGTGCTGAAAAATCCCTGGTTTTGAGTAAAAGAAAATACAAGAGGATCTGTTAATTAAGATTTTATTCAACATATTCTCCTCTCAGATTCACACACTTATTGCAGCAG
>NW_026414615.1:0-510 GCF_001194135.2 Octopus bimaculoides | reverse complement strand
TGTGTGTGTGTGTGTGTGTGTGTGTGTGTGTGTGTGCTATATATATATATTTGCTGATTAGCAAATAATGACTTCTTGATAGTACCCTTTCCTTGCAGTCTGTCACAAAAGCATAACTTGGTTTCTCGCCATGTCATAGCATGTTGCAATGATGTTTGCTAAAATAAAATGGCTCATTTAACCACTGCCATTTATTTCCAGGTATTTGCATAGAACATGACGTGACTGTCTGTTGGTTAATAGACTGAAAGACTTGAAGATTTTTATTTTGTATGGAAACAAGTGACAAGTAAAGATGGATGAAATGCCACTAAGCATTTTGCCCTGCGCGCTATAAGAGGAATGACATCCATTATGCTAGAAGGAGACCACCTATGATCTGACCACGAAGCAGAGACTGTTCTGAAGAAAATTTTCTTGAGAACAATCTCTTCTTAGTGGTCAAACAATAGGTGGTCTACTTTTAGCATAATAGATGTCCACTTAGTGGTCATCCCTCTTATATGTATG
>NW_026414614.1:0-660 GCF_001194135.2 Octopus bimaculoides | reverse complement strand
TATATATTGTATATATATATATATACATATATATATATATGTATATACATGTATATGCGTAATGTGTGCGTGCATATGTATGTGTGTGTGTATGTTTTTGTTTGTGTAAGTGTGTGTTTATGTGTGTTTATGTGTGTGTGTGCATGTGTGTGCATGTGTGTATGTGTGTGCGTGTGTGCATGCGTGTGTGTGTATGTGTGTATGTGTATGTGTGAAATAGCTAAATATTTACGGTAATGCTTCTCAAATAATTCTTCAACACTATTGTTCCTTTTTTACGTAAACTTAAACAACGCCCACTTGCTACGATTCATCCACCCAGCCATTTTTATTGTACATACTCGTAATATCAGACCAGAGTAATTTAATCCCGGGTATTAGATTGACGCAGATAACTACTTGACCTAAACTTTAGCATGTGGCGTCGGGCAAACTCGCGTATATATTGATTTCTCTGCTCATGTACGCGCTTATACATGTTTATGTATGTAAGCAGACAATGAGATTAACGAAAGATAGTCACTGCCCGAACAAACAACATTCAGACATGTTTATATGTATTTATATGCAAATGTTTGTTAACGTTAGAGGTGTAGTGTTCATCTTCATTGCATGTATAGAAATCTCCACAAATTTTGACAATGCATTTTATATATATAA
>NW_026414613.1:0-460 GCF_001194135.2 Octopus bimaculoides | reverse complement strand
ATGTGTCTCCCGCACATGAGCCAGTCCATGGGCACTGGCAACGATCTCGCTCGAAACATTTCATGTGTATATACATACATATATATATATATATATCATCATCATCATCGTTTAACGTCCGCTTTCCATGCTAGCATGGGTTGGACAATTTGACTGAGGACTGGTGAACCAGATGGCTACACCAGGCTCCAATCTGATATGGCAGTGTTTCTACAGTTTGGATGCCCTTCCTAACACCAACCACTCCGAGAGTGTAGTGGCTGCTTTTACGTGCCACCGGCACGAGGGCCAGTCAGGCGGTACTGGCAATGGCCACGCTCAAAATAGTGTTTTTTTATGTGTCACCTGCACAGGAGCCAGTCCAGCAGAACTGGCAGTGACCTTGCTCGAATGTCTTTTCATGTGCCACCGGCATAAGTGCCAGTAAGAGGACGCTGGTAACGATCACGCTCAAGTGGTG
>NW_026414612.1:0-609 GCF_001194135.2 Octopus bimaculoides | reverse complement strand
TGTATGTAGATATAATATTTAACGTAGATATGTTGCAAAATGTTTAAAGTGGGCACTTTGTTGAGAAAATATTTACTAGTGATTTTCAAAATATTTTCTTATCATTAAGTTTTTTTTTCTGGAATGCTGTTTCACACAGTTTGATAATCGCACGTTCAATGTTTAATCTGAAGTAACATATAGGCGGTATATGTACAATTACAATTAATCAACTCTAGGGAAATGATGCTTTGTTTCCAGTTATGAATGGATTAGTAACTGATTGAATACCTTCTATGCAACTAAAATGCACAATATCATGTTCCAGAACTATCAAATAGACTACACAATTACATGCGTATTTTACTTAACACCTTTAATTATAGAACTATAATGCACTACCAAAAATAACAATGTTAATGTAATTTTGTCAAAATACGACATCCTTCACCGAAAGTAGGCCATTGAATAAATATTTGTGCATTAATTTGAAATATGTGGAGGTGCAAAGGCCCAATGGTTAGGGAAGCAGACTCACGGTCGAACTATATATTTATATATATTTAATACTATGAAACTTAACTTAATTTTAATTTTTAATAAATTGATTTTAATTGAGTTTTTACCTGT
>NW_026414611.1:0-509 GCF_001194135.2 Octopus bimaculoides | reverse complement strand
ATCGACCCCAGTGCGTAACTGGTACTTATTTAATCGACCCCGAAAGGAGGTCGTGTGTGTGTATGTGCGTGTGTGTGTTGTGTACGTGCGTATGTGTGTGTGTGTGTGTGTGTGTGTGTGTATGTATGTGTGTATTTGTATGCAAAAAAATAGCAGCACATACAGACATACGCGCAAACAAACAAGCTGTCAATTATGGGTTCACAGAGGAGTGATTTGCAATGAAGCTAATTAGGCACTCAATCGTGTGAAGGAGAGTGAACAGACACAGGTTCAAATCTGAGTCTACATCAGTTATACTACACCTCGACGGGGTTCTTGATCCGTTCTTCATACATACATACATGCATGCCAACATACACAGATATATATACATATATACATATAAACATACATATATATATATATATAAATAAATGCACACACATATATATATACACATATGTATATGAACATATACATAGATATATACATGTGTGTTTGTAATATATATACGTATGTATATATAC
>NW_026414610.1:0-408 GCF_001194135.2 Octopus bimaculoides | reverse complement strand
TCCTTTATTTGTTCCAGTCATTAGGCTGCGGACATCCTAAAGCATCACCTCGAAGAATTTTAGTCGAAATAAATAAATAAAATATTTATATTGCCTTGTGCCGGATCACTAAATTACGGAGACCTAATGACAACGGCACCAGTTGTCAAGCAATGGTGATGGTGTGGTCGGTGGGGGGGAGGGGAACAAACATAGACACATAAAATAAATATATGACGGTCTTCTTTCTGTTTCCGTCTTCCAAATCCATTCACAAACTTTTGGTCGACTCCAGCCTATAATAGAAGACACTTGCCCAAGGTACCATGCACTGAAACTGAACCTGAAACCATATGGTTTTTCATCTCTAAGTCTCCATTTTGTCCTCTCTGTTGCATAATATATTCTCGGAATTAAACTGCGGAGCGA
>NW_026414609.1:0-228 GCF_001194135.2 Octopus bimaculoides | reverse complement strand
TTTTCAAATTTACCTTACACTTGATTATATTATATCAATTTTCTTGTTTTAATATTCAATGCACCAGGCAGTTTTTAATATATTTGTATGCATATATATGTTATGGTGTATATATCCATCTTGATGTGAACATATGTATCATATGTATGTAGAGATATAGAAATATACTTATAAGTTTATTTGTATATTTGTATGCATATCTACTTGTGTCTATACTATTGTATATAT
>NW_026414608.1:409-940 GCF_001194135.2 Octopus bimaculoides | reverse complement strand
CCTGGGTATTGACATGAGTGATGATACCTCTTTCCAAGTGCACATTACCAAGATGGCCATAAAGTGCAACTAGCTGGCTGGATCCTGAGAACATTCAGAACTAGAGATAATGAAACCATGATGGTCCTCTGGAGAACCATCATTCACACACACACACACACAAATATCCACATGCACATATACACATATATATATACATATATACAGATATACATACATACACCCGCATTAACAGTAAGTTATATGAACACATATACACATATTAATATAGAGACTTCCATAGACATACATGTACATATACATATAGATTCACATACCTATACACACACAAATATATACATGTAATTACATATACCCACATATTTGTATACACACATACATGTACATATCCATATATATACAGATATATACATACACACTTAGTTATATAGACATATACTTACAAATATATACACATATGTGCATATACATTTATACATACATATATATATATATATACACATACACAACATATATATAGATACATATTTC
>NW_026414608.1:0-283 GCF_001194135.2 Octopus bimaculoides | reverse complement strand
ATACATATATATATACATATGTATATACATACATACACATATATATACATATATATATATACATGCATATACATACCTATACACATGCATATACATATATACATATACATACACATACACACACATATATACATATATACATACATATACACATACATACACATACACATGTGTATACATACACACACATAGATATATACATATACACACATACACATATACATACATGCACAGTTGTTGTTGTTAGCACTCCGTCGCTTACGACGTCGAGGGTTCCAGTTCA
>NW_026414607.1:0-233 GCF_001194135.2 Octopus bimaculoides | reverse complement strand
TGCTAGCATGGAAAGCGGACGTTAAACGATGATGATGATATATATGAGATGGGTTTCTTTCAGTTTTCATCAACCACATCCACTCATAAAGCTTTGGTTAGGCCTGAGGCAATAGAAGAAGGCACTTGCCCAAGGTGTCATGCAGTGGAACTCAACCCAGAACCAGGCAGTTGGGAAGCTAACTTCTTACCATGCAGCCATACACACACACACGCATTCAAGAGTTTGACAAC
>NW_026414606.1:0-603 GCF_001194135.2 Octopus bimaculoides | reverse complement strand
TATATATATATATATATATATATATACACACACACATACACACACACACTTACATGCACGCGCAAATACCAAAAGTACAGAGCAGACATCGGGAGAGAAAGCGAGAGAGTGAGGATGACAGAGAAGGACACAGAGACACAGAGTGAGTTGGGGGGATTATATAGAGAGAGCGAGTGACATGTTTGTCTTCTGTTAGGTTATGTTCTGTTATGTTACATTCACTTGTTTCACTGACAAGCTGAACCCGGGCTAAACCTGGTGACAGCAACTGACAAGAGACATATAAAATCTAATGAATATTCATTTATCTACAGAAAGTCATCTCATCGTCGACTGTGTCGACACGTTAGCATACAATATAATAATGCTTCGCGGCTTCTTGGTTTCATGAACTAAGCTGATATTAAGAGCGGCGAGTTATAAAAACCGTCACTGATGCAAACTTAGACAAGGGCCCTTCAGTTTTTCACTTACTCTACTTTTACACTGGTTTCTCATCGCTACTTAGTTTCTTTAACTTGTGTTTCGTTTAAACATGGCTCACAGCTATTACTTTTCACTTAACTTTCTAATCCAATGCTTCTTTAACTTTTCCTATCCTGT
>NW_026414605.1:0-246 GCF_001194135.2 Octopus bimaculoides | reverse complement strand
CCATGGTCATACACAATTTGTACTTATTTAGCCTGATTCCATGGTGTCTGTTCTTTCATCTGCCTTATTTCCATCGCTCATATTACCTCACTTACACTACTTCAGTCCTTGTTTGTATTTATATCTCCTTTACCCCAACCCATCGCCATACACTACCCATACTCACACAACCTTATTGTGCAGTGTCTCTTCTTTCACTTGTGTCTTATTTTCACCCTTTATATTACAATAAAACCGTTGCTTCTT
>NW_026414604.1:0-522 GCF_001194135.2 Octopus bimaculoides | reverse complement strand
ACTAAAAGAGAATTTTTTTTAATAGTTGTATGAATTCCCAAGTGTAGAACACAAATCCGCAAAAACATGTTGAAATTTCCCCGTTTTTGTGAAGATTTTCCCTTTATCTAGATAGCAAAACAATGAAGGGAAACTTATTTAAAATAGTTGTATGAATTCCCAAGTGTAGAACTCAAATCCGCAAGAAACTTCAAAATTCCCAAAAATGAAAACGCTATGAGAGGTTATATGAGGTGCTTAAACTAGTTTTCTGTCGAGAGCTACTCCAGCAGATCATGAGAAGCTATAGAGAATATTTTATAGCTGTCCCATACATGTTGAAATTTGCCCGTTCTTGTGAGGATTTTCCCTTTATCTTGATAGCAAAACAATGAAGGGAAACTTACTTAAAACAAAATGTATTAGAATCCATGTCTTTCAAATCTATATCTCTCCACCCATCCACCCACCCACACACACACACACACACTCTCTCATCATGGCTTTGGAGCAGCAACAACCACTAAAATGGTATATTTTTCT
>NW_026414603.1:0-487 GCF_001194135.2 Octopus bimaculoides | reverse complement strand
CATTCTTTAAAAATCACTTATGGCAGATTTTTTGATGTAATTCGATTACATCAAAAGCTCAATGTGACGTATTCAATGAAAGATTTTAAAAAGCGAAGTTAAGTCATTTAATGAGTTACATTTACAGCAGTGACCTTGTTGAAGCTATGCCAGAACTCTTCAATCTGTGCTAGTTGATTTTGACAATTCCTTCTACCACTGCTTCTGTAGAGCGATCCTTTTCTGCATTAAGTTGAATCAAAACATACCAAAGAAATGCGACAGGAGAAAGAAGACTGTCTGGGTTAGCACTAATGTCAATTGAAAAAGATTTATTACAACAATTGATGAAAAGAGAAGATTTCTATGAAAATGTGATAGATATATTTGCCCAGGAAGATCGAAGAATTGAATTAATTTATAAATGAGGTAAATAACATTTTAGAACATTAAAAGAATTTTTTATATATTAAAGGGCATATATTACAGGTTTTGGTTAGTGTTTGTT
>NW_026414602.1:0-247 GCF_001194135.2 Octopus bimaculoides | reverse complement strand
ATATATATATATATATATACACACATACACACACACATTGCAACAGGATATCTGTTACTGGTGTGTCTATCGATAGGTGAAATCATGGGATCTGGCACTCTTGCCGAACTGCTAGGTTACAGGGACATTAACACACCACCATTGGTTGTCAGGCGATGTTGGGGGAACAAGCACAAGCACACAAACATATACATACTCATACATATATATATACATATATACAACGGGCTTCTTTCAGTTTCCATCT
>NW_026414601.1:0-426 GCF_001194135.2 Octopus bimaculoides | reverse complement strand
TATATATATATATACACATAGAGTGGCATCCTCAGTCTAGAGGTTAAAATAGTCTTCTTTCATCATGATTTCTATTATCTAGTTATTCAACAACAGTTATTCACATATTGTTATTGAATTCCTTTCGAATAGTTAGAAGATAATTTCAGCAGATAACATTCTGTACGTCGATTTATTGCACTACTTTATTATCTCACCATTTTAAAACGGAAAATATTCTTTAAAACAGAAGCGTATATACTTTAATTTTAGCTAAGCGCTGCCAATAAAATAAGGAATTTTGAGGCATTTTTTTTTTCCGAATTGAGAAACGATATGCAATTTGATGTGTTTATGTAATCTTTGTTCTTGAAAATATAATTATATGTTTGCGAGTGTGTGTTGGGTGCGTGTGGGCGTGTGTATGCAAGTATATATAAATATATA
>NW_026414600.1:0-292 GCF_001194135.2 Octopus bimaculoides | reverse complement strand
TTATTATTATTATTATTATTATTATTATTATTATCATCATTGCTTTTGCATAGCGTCTAACGCTAGAGATGTACTACAGTGTCAGCTGTTCACTACTACTGAACTAAGGTAACACCTCTTATTCTTCGAGCACCTTCCGGAGTATTTGAGCGGTTCCAAGCAGTGCTGTTTTCTGCAAGTGCTCCACCCTTATTGCAGCCCCTATTTGTTCCATGTACTTCTCAAGGTTTTTATTGGTATTACTACCACCTTATTATTATTATTATTATTATTATTATTATTATTATTATTA
>NW_026414599.1:0-442 GCF_001194135.2 Octopus bimaculoides | reverse complement strand
CATCATCATCATCATCATCATCATCATCATCATCATCATCATTTTCTTCGCCTGCACCGAACTTCAAACACCAACACCGCCGCCACAAGCACTGATATACGACGACCACCACCGCAATTAATCTACTACAACCAGCACCACTGCCTCCACTACCACCACTACCATCACAAATACTACCTGCATCACCATGACAACAATATCATGGCTGGCTGAAGATGTTACGGACGGAAAAGTACAAAATAAAGCTCTCTATAGTGATACTGACTGCTGCTGCTGCTGCTGCTGTTGTTGTTGTTGTTGTTGCTGTTGTTATTTATACCAATATCAGCCCTTGACTGAGCTGAAATGTGATCAAAGACTTTCCAGCCGTGACCATCCCGTCATCTTTTTTTTTGTCCGTTGATCGGATCAACTGGAACCCTCGACGTCGTAAGCGACGGAG
>NW_026414598.1:0-232 GCF_001194135.2 Octopus bimaculoides | reverse complement strand
TTTTTCTCTCTCTACCACTCTTTCTCCTTATCCCTCGCCGGTCACATGTGTCCGGCTTCTGCCTCGTTTCTTATCTTGGTCACTGCCAATCCAGCACGAACAACTTCTCTCTTCCTTCCAGTTCGTCTCATCACAGCGTTCAGTTTTCACATCTATTTTTTCACGTCTGGCCCTACTAGCCTTTCTTGTTTATTTTCACTGTTTCATTTTCCTGTCATGTTTTCTGTTCGCC
>NW_026414597.1:0-300 GCF_001194135.2 Octopus bimaculoides | reverse complement strand
CGGTCAGGCGGTAGTAGATGACGGACGCGATGTACGTGTTCACCACCTCCACCTGACCTTTTAGGGACAGCTTTCTCTCGGACCATTGCCGGCAGAGAGTGGCCACCCTATTCGTAATCTCGTCCCAGTTCTTCTCCGTTTAGCGGTCCAGACCAAACCAGACCGTCGGTCCAGCGTCCCATGACAGAGGAGCTGCTGGACAGTGTGCGTTTGCTTCTCCAGGGGCCGGTTGATTTTCGCTCCTGTTACCGCTTCATAGTCTTTCAGTGTCTCGCCGACCAGCTCGATGTATTTGTAGCT
>NW_026414596.1:0-211 GCF_001194135.2 Octopus bimaculoides | reverse complement strand
TATCTATCTATCTATCTATCTATCTATCTGTCTGTATGTCTGTCTGTCTGCCTGTCTGCCCGTCTGTCTGTCTATTTATCTATCCATCTATCTATCTCTGTATATTTGTATTTAGATATGTAAGTGTGCGTTTGTGTGCGTGCGGGTACGTGTGCAAGTGCGTGTGCTTGTGATGTATGTGTGTGCCTGTGTGTATGTGTGTATCATTGTA
>NW_026414595.1:0-600 GCF_001194135.2 Octopus bimaculoides | reverse complement strand
ATACATATACAGAGAGAGAAATAGACAGGGACTCAGGAAGATTACATCCCCATTTTCGCTTTGAGTATTACGACTAACGTGGGAAGACAAGTTTAGGCTTTAATTCATAAGCATTTTTCAGATAATCGTATATACAGTAAAATGTTTAATAGACATACAGTTGTTCCTCCAACATGAAAATTATTATACTCGCAGGTTACACAATGCGCCTACTGAAAGTTGCTATTTTAGAAACCCAGAAAGCCCCCACTCATCCAAGTATGCATGATTATCTCAGTGGTTTATAAAGCTGAAGTCACCTCACTGCTCCAAAATAATGAGGCTCAAAAGAAACCGTACGTTGGTAAATGCGAAAGTGACTTTCAAAAAAGATATGCAAACATCAGCCTTCTTTACGACATGGAGAAGAATATCACAAAGTTAGCTAACCATATCTGGGATCTGAAGGCTAACAGTACACCAAACACCATCAGGTGGAGCATAGTTGAACGAGCCACGCTATATGCTAATGTTTCAAGAAGATGCAGGCTTTGTTTAGCCGAAACCTGTTAATGTCCTGATGTTTGTTTTTGTAATTGTGTACGATTTCAACGTTTTTTT
>NW_026414594.1:10665-14236 GCF_001194135.2 Octopus bimaculoides | reverse complement strand
CCCTATAGAATGCATTTGTTGTGATGCAGCCGCTCAAGGTCGACCCGGGATGGCAGAGCTGCTGGAGAGCAACGCGACACTCGCGGTGCCATTCGCTTAGCCTATGTCTCTTCTTGATCCACGACTGCAGCTCAGATCAGATTGGAGCCTGATGCAGCCTTCTGGCTTGCAAGCCCTCAGTCAAACCGTCCAACCCATGCCAGCCATGGAAAGCAGACGTTAAACGACGACAACGATGATGATGATGATGATGATATATATAAATATATATACTGCTAAACAAGCAGTTTTCAGCCACTGCCATAATGTTATATGTATGTTCTAAGAGTGGTCAGCTTGGCTTACCACTCTGGTTTCTACTGCATCTGAAACATGTGGTATTGAGACTGTCCATCTAAGATGGTTAGATGTAGTTCCTCTCTGGACAGATGGACAGAGATTAAAATACAAAACGATAAAGCAAGTTTAGATATAGAATATAAGGAGATAGAGCCAAGCCTCTATGTTAATAGTTTTTTTCAATGATGCAAAATGTTTTCCTTTTTCATTTTCTATTTTAATATGGATTTAGTAGAAGGAGATTGAAAGAAGCCCAGGCTTACAAAGATAAGCAAATATGAACTCTGGGTCAATTCATTCAACTAAAATTATTACATACACACATAACAGGCATGTGCCATCAGTAATTACTCAGGGTAGGCAGTTAGTGACCTGTATGTAGTAAAACACACAGAAAATAAGCAAACCACAGGCGTGTGACTGAGTTGAAGGCAGATTTCCTTCTGCCTTTATAACACGTAAAGAAAACAATGTTGCAGGAGTGTACGCAACATGTGTACTACAGCAGTACTATGCATAGATTAAATACTACTGAGATTGAAAAGCAGGGGTGAATGATGTCTACCTAATCTACAAAAAATAAGATACTTTGTATTTTATGCATAGTAATCAGAGTAACCTTCATAAAATATATACATATATATAAAATATATATATATAATAATATTAGGGATAAAATCCAAAATTACAGGTAAAAACTCAATTAAAATCAATTTATTAAAAATTAAAATTAAATTAAGTTTCACAGAATAAAATATATATAAATATATAGTTTTAGGGAAAAGAACCAAGGTTCATGAACTCATCGATGAAAATCCACTGTCACATATAGAAAAATTAATAATTAAAAGCACAAAAAATGAGTATAATATAATACAAAGTAAATATCATAAGATAAAGATAATATATAAATATATATATATAGATAAAAAGATATCCACATACAAATATCATCATCATCATCATCATCATCATTTAAATTCTGTTTTCCATGCTGACATGGTTGATCAATTTGACAGGATCTAACCAGTAGAAGAGCTGCCCAAGCACCATATCTGTTTTGGCAGGGTTTCTATGGTTGGATGCCCTTCCTAACCCCAACCACTTTACAGAGTGTACTGGCTGCTTTTATACAGCATTTGCATGGGTACATTCATGTCACACCAATACGGGTATTTGTTACATGACACCAACACCCACGAGCCCCCAAGATTAGGAATGCAGGGGACAAGCCTGTATGCAAGGACAACAAGGCTTTTTCTTAACTTGCCACATCTTCTCAAGCACAGCAAACCACCAGGAGTCCTGGTCCCTTGCCATCCCCTCTGTGAGTCCCAACATCTGTAGATCCTTTCTCAACACTGTCCCACGTCTTCCTGGGTCTATCTCTTCCACATACTCCTTCTACAACTAGAGATCAGCACATCTTAGTGCAACTGTCTTCATCCACACGCATTACATGGTCACACCAGCGCAGTCTTCTCTCTCTCATACGTGACCTCATACGTATACCCATTCTTTCTCTCAAACCACCACTTACACCCTGTCATATATGCACACTGACATTACCCATCCATCCATCTCAGCATACTTGCTTCATTTCTCTTAAGCCTTTGCATATCCTCAGCAGTCACAGTCCAGCTCTCACTGCCATGTAGCATAGCTCTTTGTACACAGGCATCTTACAAACTGCCTTTCACTCTGAGGGAAAGGCCCTTCGTTACCAACAGAGGTAGTAACTCTCTGAACTCCACCCAGCCTATTCTTATTCTAGAAGCTGTGCATTCAGAATCACCCCCGCCCCCCACTACTACTTAATTGGTCACTTAAGTAATTGAAGCACTAAGAATTTTGTCCCTCAACCTGTATACATGAGATGTGTGGGGCAGCAAGGACTTAACTAACCATCACCTACATAAGGGCTCCAATGGTGCTTTCTTATCATACGCATCTTGATCTAGTTTGTGCTCTCCTATCCATCTTCTTGTTGGCTTTCTTCAGTTGTTGGGGTTCCACCCTTATCTTCTGCAGGATATAACACACTAATGTACCTGGAAATCCATGGCAGCCAATTTCAGCGGGGAATGAGGCCATGTACCATCCCTTCACCTTGAGGTGAGGGAGATCTAGCTACTATGGAGAGCATTCACTTGTTGGTTTATACATAGGTATATATTAATTATAGACAAAGAGTAGTGTTTGATTTGAGGGTGTTTTACTTGCTATTTTGTGCAGGTCAAGCTACAACCTTGAATTTTATCTGGACAGTTGTTTACTTCCAAGAACTGTGTTTTAAATCTAGGACAACGATACGAGCTGTGTTTCTCAGAATTGAATTGAATCAGTTTTCAATGAATTCCTTATTCAGAATAACAAGTGGGCTTCGGTGTACTAACTTGTTGATAATTGTGGTGGTGGTGGTGGTGGTGGTTGGGAAGGAAACGTTTTATATTACAGCCATGTCAGCACTATGTGTGTGTGAGAGAGAGAGAGAGGGAGAAAGAGAAAAATGGCGGCAGTGTCTGAACTTTTAGAATATTCTATCCCCATGGGGAGTGATTTTAATTCAAATTCTTTCCTTTTTTTTTTTACATTTTCAATATTGTTTCATTCAATTTTTTTTTAAAGCATTAAA
Organism: Octopus bimaculoides; assembly: GCF_001194135.2. Lineage (NCBI taxonomy): Eukaryota > Metazoa > Mollusca > Cephalopoda > Octopoda > Octopodidae > Octopus > Octopus bimaculoides. Next base: position 11,262 of record NW_026414594.1, on the reverse strand, counting down.
TATGTTTCTTTTGAAAGTTGTTCTTCATTTCATCATTTTGAATAAGCAGCCAGAAATATGATAGGAGTTAAATTTAAATTATTGTATGCACACCATACAAAAGTTGTACACTGAAACGCTACATCTCATGATGTCACATTCTGAGACACATACATATGACTGGGATGCCAACTTCTAAGTAAAAAAGCATGTAATAAATAAACAGACAGACACAAGGGCCCGGGAACAGGGGGTGCAGCGGGTGCACCCGCACCCCCTAGAATTTTCAGGGGGTGCAAGATCAAAATTTGCACCCCCTACATAATCTTACCAGTTGCAGAAAAAAAGTGTCTAAAATCTATCGGTATAAAATGCTGAAGTTCGATCTTGTTTCAAAACAAAGAAAAAAATAAATATATAAATAAATAAAAGTGATGAAGCTAGCATAAAATTCCCAAGGGAGTTCTGAAGGCAAGTAGCGTCAAAATACAAAAAAGTAAGTGACAATAACAACAGTAGCAGCAACAATAACAACAACAAAACCAGCATGTATGGTTAATTTTGAACATATAGCATTACTTGAATTATTGAAGACAGCTCCCACCCAGTTTCTGCCTG